>NC_136265.1:207508996-207568996 GCF_964187855.1 Myxine glutinosa
ATATATATAGATAGATATATATATATATATATATATATATATATATATATATATATATATATATATATATATATATATTGTTACGGACACGACTTATTAAGATGTTATGCTGGGCCGAGCGGAATGGCCGCCGTGTTCGCACAAGTTACCCGATTATACTCGAACGTTGGCCGAATCGCGCTACGCTAGATCAATGAAGGAAAGGACACAACGGCTGGGTTAAATGACACGACACCAGGGGTACAGTTCTCAAGACCTCCGTAGGAGGTTATAATATGGGATATGCAGAACGTTTAGATTACACGGCACAAGAGGTACAGCACAGAAAGGTGGGCACTTATACACGGTCTTATCTTATTCCCGACAGACCACAGACAAACGGGACAAGACTGACTCACACGGGGATTGATGGCAGGGGAGGGCAGGCAGTCGATAGCTCAAGGTGCACCTTGGCTCAGGGGCAGAATCGACCCGGTCCGGTCCAGAGAGGCGGGGAGGTATTTCTCAGCGCTGGAGGTGGCGTCCGTTTCTCTTCAAGCTGAGGCGCATCTGACGTCACCTCCGGTAAGTGGCTGCGTATATCCAGCGGGGAGTGACACGCCCTCGGCTCGTTAGCTCCGCCCCAGATGGAATCGGTCCGCCGCTTCTTATTGGGTGCGGGGGGGTTACCGGGCTCCGCCCTTGACGAGGAGCTGACAGTCAGCCCCTGTGTGGTAACCCCGTCGGAGCACATGGGCAATGGCGGCTAACCAAGCCGGAGTGAGGACGCACACTCCCCGCGCCGCCGCCGCGCCGCCCCCGCTGTTGTTGTAGTTGTTGTTGTTGTTGTAGTTCCATGAGATGATGGGAGGATGCGGAGATGAGATTGTGGGGAGGTATTGGGAGGTCCTAAACTTACTACTGGTGCCATACAATCACATTCTGGTGCAACGAAGAGTCAGAATTAATGGAAACGAGTCCTTAACTGACATAGACTAAGAATAACTAGCAAGATGTCCTATAGTTGTCTACGTGAGATGCGGTGAACCTGGGCACGACATTTAATGGGGGAAAAAGGGGAAGGTCGGGGCTACAGAGTGTTGTTTACAGACAATGGGACTAGGGAATGGGGGATTGGGGATAGTTGGGGAGTATTGGGGAAATAGGGGAATATTTACAAGCGGATATGGATGGAGGCCAAATCCCATATCCGCAACAATATATATATATATATATCATGCTGTACAGTTAACGTGTTAGAAATCATGTTTTGCATCTGCATCTATCCTCCTAACAAATTCCTCCGCTATGTTTGGGCCTCTGTTAAGTTACACGCTGTTGAACACACTTTCATCATTCATTCACTTTGTGATGTAACAAAATATTGCTTCATGCATCTGATATTCCATAATTTATGAAGATCTTGGATCTGCAAAACAATTATGTATTTCGCAAGACACTCAAAGCCTGCACAACTCACTATGCGGTGCTTTGTGTTACTACAGATGCTTTGCATTAGGTAGAATAATTATGCTATAAATGCAGGCATTGTCAGTGAAAAAGGAATGCCAGACAGAAAGAAGCTCCCAATCTCATCTTGGTCGCATTGACTTGATGCATCACTCAATAGAGGGGGCCCATTGAGCTCTGGAGCTATCACGGACAATCTCTCCATCAAGTACTGGTTGACAGGCTTGTGAGGCCCATATGAGCCACGAGGACATTTTGGAAATTAGAAAGTTAAAAGTTTTAAAAAACATGATAAAATTTAAAATAAACTATTTCTTTCTCCCACCCTGCCTGTCAATCTGTGGTTTTGATGGAGAAGTGGACACAATGTCATTAAATATATGGAGTACAGCAAGAACGCCTCTTGCATGAAATTGCTTGTGCCATGACTGTCCATTTGAGGATAATATAATCACCGACTCTATTAACATGCAAAATGCTCTTAAAAGGATAACCTTTGTTGGCTTTTTATCTTTTTCTCTTTCCTTCTGCCTTTTGATTCATTCTCTCTCCTTGTCCTGGTGCTCAACTTGTTTCTGCATTCTACAACAAAAAAATATATAATTAAATCTATATTAATTTAAATATAAATTAAATATATACCACACCCTTCCCCAACCAACCCCCCCCCCCCCCCCCACCTTCCTGTACCTCCTCCCCCAAGCCCTCTCCCTTCCACAGATCTCCCGATATCCCCCCCAAAAAAAAGAGGATAGGGTTTTTTTTTAACATTGACCTAAGGCTCATGGAGATGGTGGTCCATAATATAATGGATATTAGTACACTTAAGACAAAGACAATAGTAGATGTCAGTATAGCTTAACATGAGTTACAACGACATTAGTCGACAATGGACAGACAGATACAGTTTATATTACTTACTTATCCATACTTAGTCCATCAGGTGCTGATCAGCACATTTGGGCAGCAAATTGTCGCCAAAATTGTCCATCGCTTGCCAGATATTGTATGGCTTCAAATACCACTCCCTTGAGATCCAGATGTTGCTTCATCGCATGTTGCCATGAGCGACGGGGCCTTCATCTGCATCTTTTTCCATTTTTGGGTCCATGACAGTTTGATTTGGAATTATTGAATCGTCCATTCTGAACAGGTGTCCAGTCGAGCGGAGAAAGCTTGATCACATGTTGTAAATGATTGATTCGGCCTTTGGTACACTCCAGTATTTCTACTATATAATCATGGCCACTGTTACATCATAAAGTGGTACACTCCAGCAGTTATAAATAACTTTAACCAGACTCAGTGGCATAATGGTTAAAGCGTCCGCTTTAAGTCTGGGAGTTCGGTGGTTCGAACATCTTGTCAATCCCCTGCAGCCTCCTCTTCCCCTCGTTATTACTCCCAATTCCTTGTTTGTCCGTCTCCATCCATTTTATCCCTCGGCCCTGCTGTTGGCGTTTCCCCCTACCCCTCAATCTCATTTTGCTGCTATTTTTGTTCTGTTGTGTCCTGATCCGTTTTGTGCTCCAGCTCTTCCTTGACTTCCTTGACAAGCCTCGACTTTGTATACCAAGAAAAAATACAAAGTGCTTTTCCAGGAAGAGACAAGATAGTCATTCCCTGCCAGCTGTTGTATTTGGGACAAATGTCCATTTTTTGGCAGTATTATGATTATTCATTATTTCCATTCTTTAGGAACTTGCTCACTTTTTCCAATTTGATTGCAGACAAGGGGTTATATACAATATGGAATTAGGGTTAGGGTTAGGGTTGTTTGGGTTAGGGTTAGGGTTGTTAGGGTTAGGATTAGGGGTTTTTTTTTCAATTATTGTTTTCTTTAGGTTAAAACCTGAGTTGTTAGGGTTAGGGTTATGGTTAGGGTTAGGGTTAGGGTTAGGGTTAGGGTAAACCCTATGGTTAGGGTTTTTTTTCAATTGTTTTTTTTGCGGTTAAAACTTGTGTTCCCTAGCACCATGAACCATCAGTCCAGGTGGGAATGCAAAACAAACCAATCCAAGCCTGGTAGTTCTTTTACGGATAACATTGTTCCTTACAGCATGACATTTTACAATGGCGTTGTTGTACAGTGCACACCGGTATGACATCAGCCACAGTGGAGGAAATGACCTTCAGAACCTCGAAGAGTGGTTACCTTCATCAAGTAAACACAGATAGGTAAGGTTAGTGTTTGGAATATAATACCAGTGCTGAATTCACATTAAAGGTTTACCTGGTGCCGGGTACCAAACTTGGAAACTGCTTCACCCAGTGATGTAGTTATGCTAACTCCTTCTCTCCTGACAAGGTGGAGAAGTTTTTGTCAAACCTCGACTCTGATTCTGCAACTGGACCAGACGGCATCAGCCCACGGGTCCTAAAATCCTGCTCTACCGCTCTATCTCACCCTCTCTCTGTTCTCTTCACCCTCTCTTTTGCTCAAGATCATCTAACAGCATTTGGAAATCAGCTAAGATTACCGCTTTACACAAAAAAGGTGCAAAAACAAATCCTTGCAACCACAGACCAATCAGCCTGCTCCCAATTATCAGCAAAGTCATGGAATCCATCATTGCTTCGGATATCAAATCGTTCCTCTTCTCCAATGGCTTGATCTCCGATCATCAATTTGGATTCAGACCAGGTCATTCTACTCTGGACATGTTGCTTCTGCTGTCTCAACAATGGATGGAGGTCCTCAATGCCAAACAGGAAATCAAAGCTGTCTCACTTGACATATCACGTGCCTTCGATACGGTCTGGCACCCAGCTCTGCTCACCAAACTCTCCTCCTATGGTATCCATGGAAAGCTCCACTCATGGCTTGCGGACTTCCTCTCTGGTCGTCGGCAACGTGTGGCCCTGAATGGATTTCTCTCATCTCCCCTTCCTGTTCTGGCTGGAGTTCCCCAAGGTAGTGTTCTGGGCCCTGTGCTTTTTCTAGTCTTCATCAATGACCTCTCCGACTCTCTGGAAAATCCTCTCTATCTCTTTGCTGATGACTCCACTCTCTGCCGCTCCATATCTCAACCCACAGATCGGCAGTCTGCAGCCTCTTCACTCTCTGCAGACCTGGATAAGATCACAGACTTGTCAAACAAGTGGAACATGTCTTTCAATCCTGACAAATCTCACACTCTTACGATGTCTCTCCGAAAAGACTGACTGGAAAACCCTCCCATCTACTTTCTCAACAATCCTCTCCACGAAGTTCTGTCGCTCAAGCTTTTGGGTCTCACTATCTGCCATGATCTTTCTTGGGAAAACCACATTTCCAAGCTGGCCTCCAAAGCCAGTCGCCGACTGGGCATCCTCCGTCACGCGAAGTCCTTCCTTGGCACACCTGAGCTCCTCACCACATACAAGGCTTTCATCCGCAGCTCAATGGATTACTGTTGCCCCTCTGGGCCGGTGCTCCTGCCTCACACCTAGCTCAGCTTCACGCTGTTGAAACCAAAGCTTTCAGAATCATTGGAATCTCCTGCGATGAACCTAACTCTGAGGGCCTTTCACTCACTGAAGGCAGGTTGGTGGTCTTTCTGTCTTCTACCGACTCCTCTCCAGCCTTGCTCCTCCAGCTCTATCTGTGCTCTGTCCCCCAAATATTCCTACAGGTCGCACAAGATCTGCCAGCAACCCTCTCATGGTTAAACTGCCAAAATCAAGACTCTCTGCTCACCTTCACTCCTTCATTCCTCTTTTCTCCCACCTCTGGAACAAACTCCCCCACTCCCTTCAATCCCACTCCTCCCTCCAGGTCTTTAAAACAGCTGTTCACCACTATCTCTCATCATCCCCCATCCAAAACCTTGATCTTTTCTACCCCGGCTAATTCACCCCAGATACACTTTTTTGAAATTCCAACTTCTTTCCTAGAAGTCCTTGCAGTGTCCATATGTTTTATACCTCTCCCACCTCCCCCCAAGCCCTCTCCCTCCCACATTTGTCTCGATGTCCGTGCCCTCAAATGTTGTGTTTGTGTCCTTCCCCCTCTCTCCCCATCTTGTCTACCGCTCCCTTTATTTTGTGTTTTATGTGTCGGTTTGACTTTTTGTGTGATTAATGTTAGCTCTTTCACGAGCCTCGATGTTGTATACAAAAAATATATATATTAAAAAAAATAACGTTCAGAACCACAAGGGGCTCCATTACCAGCAAACTCTTTGCAAAAACAAGGATGAGATTTACCTGGAGCACAGTAAAACTCTTCGTGCGCGCACCTACTGTAGCGTCTATCATTCTCACTCCACTGGACAAAATATGTGAGACGAATATGACCTGACCAGGAAAAAGAAATAGGAAGTGCATATTAAAAATTACAAAACAATAAAGGGTTTAAAAAAAAACATAGCAGGTAGAACATCTCACAGGTGTGCCTTCAAACTCAAATTCCTGCATGCGTTATCTTAAATGAAAAAGAAACACATTTAAAATCACACCTCTGTCATCAAGAAGGACGTTGTTGGGATTTAGGTCGACACAAATGATGCCTCGTTTGTGAAGGGCTTGCAAGGCCAGAATGATCTCTGCAGCCCAGGATCGCACGTGCGACTCTGGCAGAACAGCAGTACAGGTGGGTTGCACAATTTGGGCTTGCTCGAGGTTACGGAACAAACGGGTCGCTGCCCCGTCACCCGGGATCAAACCCTTATCGTTGCTCGCGCTGCAACTGTCGCCAATGATTGATGGACAGACATTCTCAATCGTCATAGGAAGAACTCTTCCAGAGGTACTTGCCCGTCTTTGACCATCACCTACAGAGGTGGAGGATGATTCAACGTCAACGGAAAGCAAATCTTGTTCTTTTGCTTTCGCAGCAGGAGGTGTCAGTATGTCACTCATCCTCCCATCCGCAGTGTCAATGTAAGAATCAGGAATAAATCCGTTATGGCTTTGGTCTGTCCCTTTCGCAATATCGCAGGGATCTCCATTATCCGTAACTTTTAAAACCTTCGCATCAAAGTTCTCCTGGGACACCTGTAATTCATGCATTTTTTTGTCTAATTTCATACAATTCAAGCTATCATTTCCATCTTCTTTGAGCCCTTCTTCCAAGGCCACAATGGGTTCAACGAGCTCTTTGTGGTCGTAGGCAACTTCTAAGACATCAGCCTCTGCAGTATTCTGTCCAATCTCACCTTCATCCTCTTTTGTGGCACCTGTCAAAGTTGCAAAGATAGGATTTTCATGAGCATCAAACGACCCAGTGCTGTCAAGTTGCTTTGAAAACTCGGCGTCCAGATCAATATCTCTGCTCACAGCATCCTGCTGCGCAGCGGCCTCAAAAGAAATCACTGGAATTATTTCAGAGTTCTCTTCCCAGCATTCCAGATCAGAATTGAACTCGTAGTCCAATTCTGGGGATGTTTTTCGCTTTTGTCCAGCAACTGAAGACATTCTCCGAACCTCGTCGCCAACGTCTGTATGAATGCCAAATTCAGCAAGGTGTGTTACCTCCCCAGAGCTGTCCTTGCTGTCAATCCGGAACAGGTCCAATGGACGATCTCGTGCCTCTTCGATGGTATCGTGAACGTGAGGTGTTGGCGTCTCCGAAACAGGTGTAACCTCATTGGGCACAGCAAACGCCTGAAGGCTTATAGGTGAGAAAAAGCTATCGGGGCTATGAGAATCCACAGCAGAAGGTACCTCGAGCGCTTGTCGTTCAACAGGTGGGCTGTCTGCACTTTCGACCTGCAGGTCTTGAAAGAGTCCAGCGTAGCTGCTGGCGATTTCTTTTTCGCCAGAGGTCAAAGACAACGAGGGACTCTCTGTCATTATCCTTTCATCATATTCTTCTGCAGTGTCATCATCATCTTCCTCCAACTCATCATCGTCATCATTGTCACCCGTGCTGCAACCTTCCACAGAGCTTTCTGTCTGCCTATCGAATGGCATAGAACTAGTGTCGGTCCAGGAGTCTTGGCCTGGCCACACAGCCCCAGTGAGTTCTCTTCCCAAGACCAGGTCCATGATGGTGGCCTCTTGCTTGACCTCCTCACTCTCGTGTGGAGTGCGATTCACAAATGCACGGATGTATGACCACAGTTTTCCTCCTGCGAAGATCCAAATTCAAATATTAGAATAATTAACAATTTTATTTGAAGCATTGTAATATAGCACCATGTATGGTTGAGAGCCACTCACAATAAATAGGCCTTAAGAGAAAGCCCATTCACCCCCACCCAAATTTTCTCTATTTGCACTGAGAAGTGCTTGGTGGTCTAGCAGCGAGCACACTCCAGTATTTCTATGTTTGTTATATCTGCTCTGTTAACATCACGCGTATCCACTCTGTTAACATCACGCGTATCCGCTCTGTTAACATCATGCTTATCTGCTGTTAACATCACGCGTATCCGCTCTATTAACATCACGCTTATCCACTTTGTTAACATCACGCTTATCTGCTCTGTTAACATCACACTTATCCGCTCTGTTAACATCACGCTTATCCACTCTGTTAACATCACGCTTATCCGCTGTTAACATCACGCTTATCCGCTCTGTTAACGTCACGCTTATCCGCTCTGTTAACATCACGCTTATCCGCTCTGTTAACATCACGCTTATCCGCTCTGTTAACATCACGCTTATCTGCTCTGTTAACATCACGCGTATCCGCTCTGTTAACATCATACATATCTGCTCTGTTAACATCATGCGTATCTGCTCTGTTAATATCACGCGTATCCGCTCTGTTAACATCACGCGTATCCACTCTGTTAATATCACGCGTATCCGCTCTGTTAATATCATGCATATCTGCTCTGTTAACATCATGCATATCTGCTCTGTTAACATCACGCATATCCGCTCTGTTAATATCACGCGTATCCACTCTGTGAACATCATGCATATCTGCTCTGTTAACATCACGCGTATCCGCTCTGTTAACATCACGCGTATCCGCTCTGTTAATATCATGCATATCTGCTCTGTTAACATCATGCGTATCTGCTCTGTTAATATCACGCGTATCCGCTCTGTTAACATCATGCATATCTGCTCTGTTAATATCACGCGTATCCGCTCTGTTAATATCATGCATATCCGCTCTGTTAACATCATGCGTATCTGCTCTGTTAATATCACGCGTATCCGCTCTGTTAACATCACGCGTATCCACTCTGTTAATATCATGCGTATCCGCTCTGTTAATATCATGCATATCTGCTCTGTTAACATCATGCATATCTGCTCTGTTAATATCACGTATATCCGCTCTGTTAATATCACGCGTATCCACTCTGTGAACATCACGCGTATCCGCTCTGTTAACATCACACGTATCCGCTTTGTTAATATCACGCGTATCCGCTCTGTGAACATCAAGCGTATCTGCTCTGTTAACATCACGTGTATCCGCTCTGTTAATATCATGCTTATCTGCTCTGTTAATATCATGCATATCTGCTCTGTTAACATCATGCATATCCGCTCTGTTAACATCACGCGTATCCGCTCTGTTAATATCACGCTTATCTGCTCTGTTAATATCATGCATATCTGCTCTGTTAATATCACGCGTATCTGCTCTGTTAATATCACGCGTATCCGCTCTGTTAACATCATGCATATCTGCTCTGTTAACATCACGCGTATCCGCTCTGTTAACATCATGCATATCTGCTCTGTTAATATCACGCGTATCCGCTCTGTTAATATCATGCATATCCGCTCTGTTAACATCATGCGTATCTGCTCTGTTAATATCACGCGTATCCGCTCTGTTAACATCAAGCGTATCCACTCTGTTAATATCACGCGTATCCGCTCTGTTAATATCATGCATATCTGCTCTGTTAACATCATGCATATCTGCTCTGTTAATATCACGTATATCTGCTCTGTTAATATCACGCGTATCCACTCTGTTAATATCACGCGTATCCGCTCTGTTAATATCATGCATATCTGCTCTGTTAACATCATGCATATCTGCTCTGTTAATATCACGTATATCCGCTCTGTTAATATCAAGTGTATCCACTCTGTTAATATCACGCGTATCCGCTCTGTTAATATCATGCATATCTGCTCTGTTAACATCATGCATATCTGCTCTGTTAATATCACGTATATCCGTTCTGTTAATATCACGCGTATCCACTCTGTGAACATCATGCATATCTGCTCTGTTAATATCACGCGTATCTGCTCTGTTAACATCATGCATATCTGCTCTGTTAACATCACGCGTATCCGCTCTGTTAACATCATGCATATCTGCTCTGTTAACACACTTATACACACTTTTCATCACACAATACACCTTTCCGTTGTTAATGAATGAGGAACAGAATGCCAAAAGTAAAACATAGGGGCGATACCCCCGGTGCTCACCTGGTAGAATAAACAGTAAACTGCACCGACTAAAGCTATTTTAAACCAATACCAATGGTTGCTAGGAGACAGGGCAGCAAGTAGAATCATACGAACATAATCATAAGATTTTAAACAAACAAACAAACAAACAAAAAAATACCTATTTTGGGGGTAACCCCCGCACCTCTCACCCCACCATGTATACCTCCTCAGACCCCAATTTTTGTAATACCTTGAACAAACTTCGGTATATCACGGGTGGTGAAGGTTGTGGTCAAGTTTCATCGAAATATTGTATGAAGAAAAAAGCAAATTCCTATTTTGGGTGGTCAAACCTGGATCCACTTTGACCCCCGGTAGACCCCCTTGGACTCCGATTACTTTAGTCACAACACAACAAATATAATTTGTGCCAAATTTAGTCGCAATCACATCAGCGGTTTCGGAGAAGTTTCAAGTGTTTACAGATGGACGGACTGACGGACGGACGGACGGACGGACGACGCGCCATTGCATAAGCTCCCATGAACTTCGTTCCAGGTGAGCTAAAAAAAAAACACCAACTGAGAACGTTTACATACAAGTAAGGAAGGAGAGGGAGTTCGGAAGATTTTATTGATGTGACAGAAATCAAATGCAACACATAGATGTAACACATCACAGAAATAATGAATTTTTTATTTGATTATATTTGACAGAATTGCATTTTCCCTCGACTACAAGCTTGAATACTTCACAATTCCAAAAAAAAGGTTCAAGGGTTTATCACCCAAGTACCCTTTTGACAAAATTGCTGAAGAAAAAGAAAACTTGCTTTTCATAAACATTGAGATGCATCAAAATCATGTGCATACAAACTGTGTACAATACAAGGTACTTGAACACACGAGGGGGCCATTTGGTCCGTTATAAAAAGATGGAGGCGGGAAGGGGAGTATGAATTAGAACATCGAGGCAGGCACAGGGGCATTGGTAGGTTTTTTTGGGAGGAGGGGGAGGGGAGGAGGAGGAAGGAGAAACGTAGAGGTGTGGGGAGGAAGGAGAAAGGTAGAGGTGTGGGGAGGAAGGACAAAGGTAGAGGTGTGGGGAGGAAGGAGAAAGGTAGTGGTGTGGAGAGGAAGGAGAAAGGTAGAGGTGTGGGGAGGAAGGAGAAAGGTAGAGGTGTGGGGAGGAAGGAGAAAGGTAGAGGTGTGGGGAGGAAGGAGAAAGGTAGAGGTGTGGAGAGGAAGGAGAAAGGTAGAGGTGTGGGGAGGAAGGACAAAGGTAAAGGTGTGGGGAGGAAGGGGTGGGGGTGATGAATGACCAAGCACTGAATGCAGATTCTTCTTTTGCTGAGAACCTCTCCCGGGCATCCCAACCACCCATGCATACCTGAACTGTTTACCAGTCCTGCCAATGCCCACACACCCCTCTATCCATAATACTTCCAAGTAATGTACCTAATTTCAGTTTTCTGATGTCACGACCTTTCCAGGGAGACCATGCCGTGCATTACCTATTCTCTAAATGAAAGTCCCCTGCCTAATTACCATTCACCTCTCCTCTTCTTTAATCTCAGGTTGTGGAGACAAACTGTACACATTATTTGAAGTGAGGCCTCACGACATTCCAGTACAGAGTTAACATTACCTCCTATGATTCATAATTTATCCTCCTGTGAATACAACCTCTGCTATCTACCTTGTCTCCAAGTTTTGTGACATCTGCATTTATGGAAAGTCTATTCTGGTTATTCTCAGGAACGTTTATTAAATAATGGTGTTATATTTGGTACTCTTACCTCCTCTGGTATCTTGAGTGATTTTACAATGAGCTGTTAAAGATATAAGTTAACATCATGCTCATCTGCTCCGTTAATATCACACTTATCTGCTCTGTTAACATCACACATCTGCTCTGTTAACATCACACTAATCTTCTCTGCCACCTCACTCAATACTCTTGGATCCATATTAACCGGCCCCTGAGCTTTATCTTCTCTTAACTTCCTCTCCTCTACCTGGAACTCCTCTAAAAGTCATTCCTCACCTCCGAGATGGATTACCTCAGCTATTAGCAATTCCCCTGACTGTTGTCGGTGTAAATGTTGCAGCAAAATATCTATTTAATGAGCCTGCTATCTCACATTCATCACTAGTAAACCATCTCCCTGTGCTATCGTCACTGGGCCAAGGTTGTCTCAACCTGTTCTTTACCCCTTAAGTAATTAAAGAACGCCTTGGTGTTTTTATTAGTCCCCTACCGATGTACACTGGAGGAGGCTATAGGTTTGCACGCCGTCCCTCCGTCCCTCCGTCCCTCCGTCCGTCAGTCCGTCACGCAAAGAACAGTTTTCCGGACTTTTTTTCTAAACTCTTAATGCTAATGATTTCAAACTTGGTACATGGTTTCCTCATGATAAGTTACAGATCGAGTTCGAACTTCACGACGTTTCGATCATTTTTGACAAAGTTATGGCACTTTGAACTTTGGTAATTCTGATAATTCTGATGATCCTTAACTCGGTGCCATTTTAAGTTTTAATTTCCTTTAAAAAAGATTTTCTCTGCAATTATAGGACCGATTGAGATCAAATTTTCACCATATGGGGGACTCGGTCTGTAGAATATTTTAATGGTAATTATGACGTCACAGGTCACGTGGTTCGGCCGCCATATTGTTTTTCGTGAAAACACGAAAACCCCTTTTTCTCTGCAAGGGCTGAACAGATCGAGGCCAAACTTTGCAGGCAGAATCGCATACCCATGACGAACAAAAAAGTCAACGAGCATGACGTCATGCGTCACATGGTTTCAGAGTTATGACGTTTTTAAGCATGAACCTTTAAAACCGAGCTCCTCCCTCATTTTTGATCCAATCGAGGGGAAACTTCACAGATCTGTTCAGCATATCAGTCTACTAAAATGTCCTTTTGGAATTTGCGATGGGGCATGTGGTTTGGCAGATATCGTTAATTAAACGAAAATATTAAACAAATGGATATCTTGTTTATTCTGGAGTTCTCCTCAAGCCGCACCGCGCGCCCTCAGCCTCGTCTCGCGAACGTCAAAAGCGCGACACAGCGCCCGCTTTCCGGAGGGGCGGAGCCAAGCCGAGCAACATATATATACACATCGATCATTGATCGTGAACCGGAAAATATAATAAATTACTGATATTTAGCGACTCGAAAGGGTCTTTATCAACAATTTATTTATGGTGCTTCTGCTGACCTGTCTGCAAGGTGTATAAATCCAAGTCCCGAGTGCGAATCACAGGTGAGCCCATCCTGAGGTAATTAGCGATTGGGAACGATTCAGAACCTGTGGATAAATAACCCTTGGTAATTTCCCCAACAGTTTTCCGGACGACAGACTGCCGGTAGGGGACATGTATTGCAGCGCAATACTCAGAATGCTTGTTCTTCTTATTATTGTTGATATTGTTATTATTATTATTATTGTTATTATTATTATTATTGTTGTTATTGTTATTATTATTATTGTTGTTATTGTTATTATTATTATTGTTGTTGTTGTTGTTGTTATTATTATTAATGTTATTGTTGTTATTATTATTATTGTTGTTATTGTTATTATTATTATTATTGTTGTTATTGTTATTATTATTATTATTGTTATTATTATCTCAATACTCTTGGCTGTAGGCTGGTGTTGGCTTCGTGGTTAGGGTGCAGCTTGGGATCCTAGGATCCTGGGTTCGAATCCCGGTCGATCCGTGAATGAACACCAGGGGGGTTGACTCAGCCTGCCATCCTTCTGAGGTCGGCAAATTGAGTACCAGTTCACTGGTAATTCCCTGTGTGTCGCAAGAGGCGACTAACAGGGTTGGCGGCAGGAAGGGCATCCGGCCATAAAACGTTGCTTCAAAAAGGGGACGACGGTGCCCGAAAAATGCAAACCCCTGCTTTGCGGGGAAAAATGGCCTCAAAAGGTGGTTCAATACTCTTGGCTGTTCTACTCAAATCCTCTCTCGGCATACATGTATTCTCGGCTAATAAAAATGTTTTGTTTGACATTCGCAATCCTTACCACCCTGCTCAACCACCCCAGCAGTGGTAACACCACCAGTTTTCAATGAGGGTGGAAATTGTAGTCAAATATAATGGTGTAGTATAAAGGGCACTGCAGTTATGGTGTACAATAAGTGGTGTTTTTCAAATGTGCCAAAAACAGGGAAGACGCTTTGCTAATGCTCCCTAAGGAAGTGGTCCTTCTAGTTTTTAAAATACAAGTTCTAATGTTCTTGAAACCGAGTTGGTTTCAGACAATCACTCTGTTGCTACAAATTCTAATATGGCCACAACTGGTTCAGTAATAAATTACTCGGAGCTACTCTTCCTACCCTATCTTGGTTGACCGACATGACACTAGTCCATACTTTGTGAACATTGAGTAAATGCTTTCGGGTAAAACCAGAATGTGGGTCATTTTGTGACACTTTGGGGGAAACCCCAGATGGCATTCTGGTAATATGTTCAACAGCAGACATAGAAAACAAAATTCAATCAAACTGCTAACTTATTTATGGCTAAAGACAGGGCTAAGCTCTCGAACGATGCATCAAATGAAGTTTAAAACAAACCAAACCACCACCGATTCAATCAGGCCTGTTGCTCATCGTCTGGCCAATACAACGACTTGTGCAAAATTCATGTTTCATTTGGCATGATTTGTGCATGATGAGGGTAGTGATGGACTGATGTTAAAAAGTTAATGATCTGCCAATTTTTGTCGATACATACATTTGTTAAAAATAATAATTACCAGTGCGTGAATATTATGAAGCCTCCCCCTATGCCTATAGGATAGTGTGAAGCTTATAACTGTTGTAGGGTTTGTTTCTACAATTAGCGCCCCCAGTTTGTAATGGTACCCCAGAGTTTCTTAGTCCCCTAGGAATACTAAACCACCACTTAGGTTTATTTTTCTTCCTTTTCCCCCCGCCAATGTCCGAGCTGTATCTCGGATCCCGCTGGGACTTTCAAAATGAAATTTTGCATCAATAATGGGAATACAAAGTTTGTGGGGTTGACCGAATGCCTTTCAACTTGACCAAGTTTAAGGTCATGACCTAGTTATAGACATTTTAACATTTATCACCATAACTCGACTACATATTGTCTGATCAGAACAAAATCTCCCTCGCTAGATAGCCTAGGCCCAAGAACAAGCCACATTTACCTTGAATTTACATCATACTCCTCTTTTTTTTTTTCTTCATACAGAATCGAGGCTCGTGTAAGAGCCAACACATTAAACATGAAAACATGCACAGACACATAAAACATGCAATGAAGGGAGCGGGAGACAAGAAGGGGAAAGAAAGCGAAGCACACAAGCACAACAGCAGAGAAAGGACGTTGGCAGATCTGTAGAAGGGAGAGGGCTGGGGGGGGGGGGGGGGGCTGGAGGGGTACACATTATAAAGCAAAAGAACACAAATAGGAATTTCAAGAAAGAAGTCTGAGATTGAAAGAGGCGGATTTGGGGTGTTTAAGCGGGGGTAGAAAAAAATCAACGTTTTGGATGGGGGAAGATAAGAGATGGTGGTGAACAGCTGTTTTAAAGACCTGGAGGGAGGAGTGGGATTGAAGGGAGTGTGGGAGTTTGTTCCAGAGGTGGGAAAAAAAGGAATGACAGAGTGAATGTGAGCATGAACTCCATCCTCCCTCCAGCGTCCTAAAACGTATTGTTACGCAACCGTGATTAACACCACAGTTACGGATGGCCGATTGCGAGACTTTACACTCCCGAGGCGAAAACTCAATGGCGGATTCAAACTCAACACAAAGTTAAACGCGCGGAAGGGCAGACACAGCAAGCTCCGCAGCCCTATCTATTAAAATGAAACACCCAGGAAAACTGCGTTCAGATATATACAGAAAATAATATAAGGATTTATTATTTATAAGTAAAGACAGTGAAAAAGCCCGCGCCGGTAATACTAATAACTCTAATAAGCCTAAATTGGGATCCCACACACAACAGATATCAAACACGATACGAGGGAGGTGAATACGAAAATAACACGTCTTTTAGTTTTATGCAAAGTGTATTCGCGGGTACGGCCTTATCTCGTCCTTGTCGTCTTGGTGACCGCCGTCCAACACCCGGCTCCTTTCGTTCCACCCGGCACGCCTCACTCCAAGTTCCACGGAGCCGCGGCCCTCTCCGTCCGCCTCCAAGCGCCACCAGGCCTCGTCGGTTCAACGGCCCACCCACACCACGAGCTCCTTTGCTCCAACGGTCCAACGCAGGGCTGCACAAAGCAAACGAACTCCACTTGACTCGACTCGACTCTCTTCGGGAGTGCTGGCAGCCAAGTCCAACTGTTCAGTGCCAACTGCCAACTCCAACGAACTCTCCCTGCCAACTCTCAGTGCCAACTCTCCGTGCCAACTCCCAACGAACTGCCCTAAAATGGCGTCCGACCGTCGCTAATATCTCTGGCCGATGACGTCACATTGGCGCACTCCTCAGCCAATCAAAAGCCTCCCAACTCGCCGGCCCGCCCAGGTCACGCCCTCTCCGGCATCGCTCCACGCTCCCGTCCCCGACCCCGCGGTCCTTGTGTTATAACACGTGCCAGGCGAGGTTTGTAGGCCTTGGAGGTGTAAACGGTGGCGGCCAATTGTGGCGGTGTTTTTGGCCTGGTTTCCTGTCCGTTTGTTCCGAAGTCATTGTCAGGGAAAGTAATTATTTAATGTTGCGCTAAGGACCTAACTAATGTTTATGTGGTTTGGAGTGCCATAATGGACAAAGGTTTGACTACTAGGTGAAACTCACAGGGGCGTTACCTTTAATCCCTCACTATTTAACACCCGAATCTCCAGGTAGATCCACAATCATACATCTTCCCCCGACAAACGCCTAAACATCAAGAACTTATTACATGCAGAGTCCCTGTCACGACAGCCGAATACCTACCTATTCAGATCTACCTAGCTCTAGATGTTGCTCTACCAAATTCATAACAGTATTTTTGACTCGAATGTCTCAAGAAACTCATTTTGCAATAAATGTTCGTTTCCCATTAATCGTACACTTTTCAAAATCCCATCACCCCAAAATCCCATTTCCCATCACCCCTCCCCTCTAAATCTACCCCCTTGCCCCTCCCCTCCAAATCATCCCCATCACCCATCTCTTTCAAATCTTCCCCCTTGCCCCTCCCCTCCAAATCTTCCCAATCACCCATTCCTTTCAAATCTCCCCCCACACCCCTCCCCTCCGAGACTCTCCCTCGCTCCTCCCCTCCTAGACTCCCCTCTCACCCCTCCTCCTCAAAGCATCCTCCCCGCTTCTTCCCCCTTCCAACTTTCACCTTCATCTCCCTCAACCTTCTGCCTCGCTCTTCCCCCTCGTCAAATAACACCTCACTGCGCCTCTCCCAATCACCATCAAACCTTTTGTCTGCCCCATTCTTCCCTTTCTCCAAGCTATTCTGTAATCTCCGACACACCTTCAACAGCTCTCCCTACCTCTTCCTCCTCTTCCACATCTTACCCTACCGCTGCCCCCCCCCCCCCCTGTTCTGTATCCGATGCTCCCCCTTCCTCTTCCTTAACAGTATGGACCTCAAACATCCGGGGCCTTTGCTCAAACTTGTCTGATCTCTCCATACAGGTTGCTTCTGACAAACCAGACGTGATCTGCTTAACAGAAACTTTCCTCCTTCATGATGTCTCTGATTCCTTGGTATCTCTCCCAGGTTACTCCCTCCTCCGGTATGATAGACCTGAGCCTCGTCCTGGAGGTGGGGTTGCTATCTTTATAAAAAACTCTCTTCCTCACTTGCCCTGCCCTGCACTCTCTCCACCTCACCCCCAGGAATACCTTTGGCTACGGCTTCCCCTTCGCTCCCACCTTTTGTTCATATGTGTGTTGTACCGTCCACCAAACAGTGATGACTCCATCTACATCTCGCTGTCTGAGAATACGGACCAAGTTCTATCTACCCATCCCAACTCTCTCTTCCTCATATGTGGTGATTTCAACTGTCACCATGCCAGTTGGCTGGGTGTGGGTACCTCTCTCACCAGCCATGGCTCTTCAGCAAAGGACTTCTGTGACTCACTGGGATTGACACAATCTGTCAATCTCCCAACCCGGATTTCAGTCAACGGAGTATCTTCTCTTCTGGACTTGGTTATGACTAACTTCCCTGAAAATGTCTGCTGCTCTTCTTCTGCTCCAATCGGCTCTTCTGATCATGTGCTTGTTAAAGTGGACATCTCTCTGACCATTCTCAGAGAGCCTCCTCAGCGTCGACGAGTCTGGCATTTCACTCAGGCCAACTGGCACGGTCTTCAAGCAGCCATCAATCATCTGGACTGGTCTCCCATCTCTACTGCCTCTGACATAAATTCTTCCTGGGAATTCTTCCAAAGCAAACTGCTCTCTCTCATGCACAGATTTAACCCATCTCGTCTTCTGTTGTCATACCCTTCCTACCGTCCATGGTACACGGAATCTTGTGGTGAGGCTATTGCCCAGAAACAACTTGCTTTCGTCTCCTGGAAAGCAAATCCAACGGAAGGAAATCTCATTTCCTTTCACAAAGCCTGAAACAAGTGTGTGTCCACCCTCAGGAGAGCCAGGAAACAATATCTCTCCGTTCTCAGGACCGAACTCTCTTATCTGTCTCCCTCTTCCAAATCCTGGTGGCGTCTGGTCAAATCTGTTTCTGGTGTTTCTCCACCTCCATCCCTCCCTCACCTCAAATGGCCACACGGCTGACTCCACACGTGAAAAAGCTGAATGCCTCAACTGTGTGTTTGCCTCTAAATCTTGTTTCCCAAACCCATCCCTCTCTGTACCCACCGTACCCAGTCGTACCCAGCTGCTCCTGGACTCTGTGTCCTTTCCTCCTGACAAGGTGGAAAAGTTTCTGTCAACCCTCGACTCGGATTCTGCAACTGGACCTGACGGCATCAGCCCACGGGTCCTAAAATCCTGTTCTTCCGCTCTTTCACTCCCTCTCTCTGTTCTCTTCACCCTCTCTTTTGCTCAAGGTCATCTTCCATCTGCTTGGAAATTTGCCAACATCACCGCTTTGCACAAAAAAGGTGCAAAAACAGATCCCAGCAACTACAGACCAATCAGCCTTCTCCCAATTATCAGCAAAGTCATGGAATCCATCATTGCTTCAGATATGAAATCTTTCCTCTTCTCCAATGGCTTGATCTCTGATCATCAATTTGGTTTCAGACCTGGACACTCTACTCTGGACATGCTGCTTCTGCTTTCTCAACAATGGATGGAGGTCCTCAATGCCAAACAGAAAATTAGAGCAGTCTCCCTTGACATATCACGTGCCTTCGATACGGTCTGGCACCCCACTCTGCTCACCAAACTCTCCTCTTTTGGTAACCATGGAAATCTCCACGCATGGCTGGCGGACGTCCTCTCTAGTCGTAGTCAACGTGTGGCCCTGAATGGGTTTCTCTCATCTCCTCTTCCTGTTCAGGCTGGAGTTCCACAAGGCAGTGTTCTGGGCCCTGTGCTTTTTCTGGTCTTCATCAATGATCTCTCTGACTCTCTTGAAAATCCTCTGTATCTTTTTGCTGATGACTCTACTCTTTGTCGCTCCATTCTTCATCCCTCAGATCGGCAGTCTGCAGCCTCCTCACTCTCTGCAGACCTGGACAAAATCACAGACTGGGCAAACAAGTGGAACATGTCTTTCAATCCTGACAAATCTCACACTCTTACGATGTCTCTCCGAAAAGACCGACTGGACAACCCTCCCATCCACTTTCTGAATAATCCTCTCCAAGAAGTTCTGTCACTCAAGCTTTTGGGTCTCACTATCTGCCATGATCTTTCCTGGGAAAACCACATTTCATATCTGGCCTCCAAAGCCAGTCGCCGACTGGGCATCCTCCGTCGTGCGAAGTCCTTCCTTGGCACACCTGAGCTCCTCACCACATACAAGGCTTTCATCCGCAGCTCAATGGAATACTGCTCTCCCCTCTGGGCTGGTGCTCCTGCCTCACACCTAGCTCGTCTTCACGCTGTTGAAACCAAAGCATTCAGAATCATTGGAATCTCCAGCGATGAAGCCCAGAAGACCAGAAATCCATTGAAGTGACCCAGAAGACCATTAATGAAGACCAGAAAAAGCACAGGGCCCAGAACACTAAGTTGGGGAACTCCAGCCAGAACAGGAAGGGGAGAAGAGAGAAATCCATTCAGGGCCACATGTTGCCTACGACCAGAGAGGAAGTCCGCAAGCCATGAGTGGAGATTTCCATGGATACCATAGGAGGAGAGTTTGGTTAGCAGAGCTGGGTGCCAGACCGTATCGAAGGCACGTGATATGTCAAGGGAGACGGCTCTGATTTCCTGCTTGGCGTTGAGGACCTCCATCCATTGTTGAGACAGCAGAAGCAACATGTCCAGAGAAGATTGACCTGGTCTGAAACCAAATTGATGATCTGAGATCAAGCCATTGGAGAAAAGGAAGGATTTGATGTCAGAAGCAATGATGGATTCCATGACCTTGCTGATTATTGGGAGAAGGTTGATTGGTCTGTAGTTGCAAGGATCTGTTTTTGCTCCTTTTTTGTGTAAAGCGGTAATGTTTGCTGATTTCCAAGATGCTGGCAGATGACCTTGAGCAAAAGAAAGGGTGAAGAGAACAGAGGGAGGGTGTGAAAGAAAGGCAGAGCAGGATTTTAGGACCCGTGAGCTGATGCCGTCTGGTCCAGTTGCAGAATCAGAGTCGAGGTTTGACAAAAACTTCTCCACCTTGTCAGGAGAGAAGGACACAGAGTCCAGGAGCAGCTGGGTTTGACTGGGTAAGGTGGGTACACGGAGTGATGGGTTTGGGACACAAGATTTTGAGGCATTCAGCTTTTTTCACGTGCGGTGTCAACTGTGTAGCCATTTGAGGTAAGGGAGGTGTTGGAGGGGGAACAAACACCAGACACAGATTTGACCAGATGCCACCAGGATTTGGAGGAAGGAGACAGGTTTGAGAGTTCAGTCTTGAGAGTAGAGACATTTCCTGGTTTCCTGGATCTCCTGAGGGTAGACACACACTTGTTCTGAGCTTGGTGAAAAAAACTGAGCTTGCCTTCAGTTTGATTTGCCTTCCATTAAGTGAAGGCAGGTAGTTTCAGGGCAACTGCCTCACCTCAAGATTCAGTGTACCATGGACGGGAGGAAGGGTATGACAACTGAAGATGAGATGGGATGAATCTGTGCACGAGAGAGAGAGAGCAGTTTGCTTTGGAAGAATTCCCAGGATGAGTTGATGTCAGAGGCAGTGGAGATGGGAAACCAGTCCAGATGATTGATGGCTGCTTGAAGACCGTGCCAGTCGGCCTGAGTGAAATGGCAGACTCGTTGACGCTTAGGAGGCTCTCTGAGAATGGCCAGAGAGATATCCACTTTAACAAGCACATGATCAGAAGAACCGATTGGAGCAGAGGAAGAACAGTGGACATTTGCAGTGAAGTTTGTCATAACCAAGTCTAGAAGAGATGATGTACCGTTGACAGAGATCTGGGTTGGGAAATTGAAAGATTGTGTCAGTCCCAATGAGTCGTAGAAGCCCTTTGCTGAGGTGCCATGGCTGGTGAGAGAGGTACCCACACCAAGCCAGCTGGCATGATGACAGTTGAAGTCACCACAAATGAGGAAGAGAGAGTTGGGATGAGTGGATAGAAGTTGGTCCATGTTGTCAGACAGCGAAATGTAAATGGAGTCATCACTGTTTGGCGGACGGTACAGAACACATATGAACAAAAGGTGGGAGCGGAGAGGAAGCCGTAGCCAGAGGTACTCCTGGGGGTGGGGTGGAGAGAGGGCAGTGCAAGGAGAGTGAGGAAGAGAGTTTTTGATAAAGAAAGCCACCCCACCACCAGGACGAGGCTCAGGTCTATCATACCGGAGGAGGGAGTAACCAGGGAGAGATACTAAGGAATCAGAGACATCTTGAAGGAGGAAAGTTTCTGTTAAGCAGATCAAGTCTGGATTGTCAGAAGCAACCTGAATGGAGAGATCAATCAGGTTTGAGTGAAGGCCCCAGATGTTTGAGGTCCATACCGTTAAGGAAGAGGGAGGGGGAGCATCTGGTACAGGACTGGGGAAGGGAGGGGTAGGGTAAGATTGGGGGGAGGGGGGAGAGGTGGGGAGAGCTGTTGATAGTGTGTCACAGATTACAAAAGAGCTAGGAGAAAGGGAAGGATGAGGAGGACAAAATGTTTGACGGTGATGAGGCACAGTGAGATGTTGGAGGAGGGGGCAGAGTGAGGAAGAAGGTTGGAGGAGGTGGAGGTATGAGTTGGAAGGGAGAGGAAGTAGGCTGGAGGCAGCTTTGAGGATGAGGGGGGAGGAGAGAATTGGAGAAAAATGGTGGGGGGTGAGATTAGGAAGGGAGGGGCGAGGGGGGAGTTTAGAAAGTGGACGATTAATGAAAAATGAACATTTATTACAAATTGGGTTTATTGTGATTTTCAAGTCAGAGATCCGATTAAAAACGATAGAGGAGGGGTGGAATGAAGGTGAATTTAGAGAATGTAGAAAGGAAGAACAGTAAGAGATTGAATTTTTATTTGAAATAGAATGATTTGGATGAGGAAATTGAAAAAAGCCTTTTAAGTCGGAAGAAGCACAGCGTGTTGTAATAAACCACTGAATACAACACTGCAGGGGAAAGTTTAAACATATTTAAACAAAACCGTGAAAACTATGTGGGAAATTCCCTGACGTGAGGGCGTGGATCTGAGAAAGAAGGAGATACTCTGGGTCTCTGGGAGAATGCTCTGGGTTAAAGGTCAAGGTCGAATGACGATCTGACAAAAAATGCATTTTTGTCATCGCGCTATTTTGCCAATGCGGAATCTCAAAGACCACTTGACCTTCCAAGTTGTTCTTGCATCATAATAGTTTACCTGCATTGAAGTTGTGCACCTTGTATTTGATTAGTGTCCTTGAACTACTTTTTTTCAGATTGTGACCTCATTACCTAAAAACACATTTGCGATTTTCATGATGTTGAGTTTTGTGCCAGATAGATTGTAGATGGGGACACATTTTTTTAAATCTGCACTCTATCCCTACATGTTCAAGGTCAAGGTCATATGGCGGTCTGCAAACATATGGACGTCATTGGATCACGGACGCCGGGACAGGCTTACCCTTGACGATCGCTTTGTGATTGCATAAATCTAGTTATTTTACTGTTTGATAAACTCGTGTACAAAACATACAATTAATTTACACTATCTCCTTTGTGTAAAAAAGCCACATTGTCCCCAGAACACGTGCACAAACATAAATTAACAAACCTGGGGCATATTCGAGGAGAAGGAAGATAGAGTCCTCAGTGGAGTAATACTTCAGTAATCTCACCATAAATGGCACCTTGCTCACCAGCAGTGTCCGCCCATTCAACTGGCTGCATTTCCTGAGACCCTGCACAACAACAAACAGCCACTTATCAACAACACGACATCCAAAGGTAATGTTGCAGGAAATATGCAAGCAGTTTACAAACCTACAACAGCTAAACAAACATGTTTCATTCCACAGTTTAACAATGATATGCTGACACTAAATTATACCACTGAAAGTAAACAGCGGCCAGCTACTACGAAATGGGTCAGAAGCCAACACAGGGCAATTTTTCAGGAAAGACAACAATGCAACTGGTCAGGAATGTTCATTTTCAGGTGTTTGCAGTTTTAGAAAGCAAAACTTCTCTACTTCCTGAATGTGCACGATTCATTACCTCACATCTTCATTACCTACACCACCAAAGGTGGGTGGAGGTTATGTTTTCCCTCCTGTCTGTTTGTGAACAGGATATCTCAAAAGGTTGTGGACAGATTTGGCCGAAATTTGGCGTAGAGGTTGGGTATGTGACAAGGGCGATATGGTTAGATTTTGGTGAAGATCCGGATCCGGATGCTAGAATTTTGCGATTCTCCACCATTGACTGATCGGGCTAAAACCGATCTACAGCACGGTATCTCAAAACGTTGTAGACGGATTTGGAAGAAACTCGGTGGACCGGTTGGGTGTCTGACAAGGACGATTCGATTCGATTTTGGTGAAGATCTGAATATGGATTCGGATATGAGAATTATTTAATTTTTTAAAGTGATTCTTCACTTTTGAGTGATCGGGCCAAAAACGATACACAGCAGGATATCTCAAAATGTTATGGATGGATTATGACGAAACTTGGTGGACGTTAGGGTTAGGCGACAAGAACAAGCCGATTAGGTTTTGGTTCAGGTCCGAATCCAGATCTGGTCTATCAGTGGGATACAAAACATCAAATGCTCATCCTGGCGGAGGTTTGCTCTCGACCGAGTGCCGCTCCGGTTAATATTGCTTTCATCATCATTTATGTGTCCGGAATGGGGTGGATAATGACAAAGTTTTGCTGAGAAGTGGACTGCGAAATTATATTGTGTCGATACGATTCATGTGCTCGACATCCATGTATCATGCATGGATTGGTGGATAAGCCGACGCCATCAAGAATCCAGTGGAGGTGATTTCTTGAATATCCATCGAGTGGTTAACCAAAGAGAGGTGCAGGAAATACCATGAATAAATCCACCTTGTTGCTAGGGATTACATCAACATTCCTATAAAATAGCAATTGCTGATGGGCCATGAGCGGTAAAGTGGTGCGGAATATCATCACATCATCCATCGCTCGCACCGCAACGTCAGGGGTCGGAAGTACTTTTCCCGTAAAAAATTTTACAGCTTGTATTTTCTGCAAATTTTCTCCACGAAGGCGCAGCAGACTGCAAGGATACCTGTGTTATCAGGCAGATGTATCAGGCAACCACTGACCTTCTTCAGAGGCCATGCTCTAAAGGTCAGTGGTTGTAATCTGCAATTGTGTTTCATGAAAGAGTAGGTTGATCACATGTTAACCATTCTTGCCCCAACGAAAGGTGAAACCCTAAACATCAGCACTTTTGATCGTTCTCGGCGGATAACTCAAACACATATATATATATATATATATATATTTTTTGTCTACAAGATCGAGACTCGTGTAAGAGCTAACATTAATGACAAAAAACAAACATACGAACACATAAGACAAAATAAAGGGAGCGGGAGACCAGATGGGGAGAGGGGAAAGCACACAAGTACAACATTTGAGAGCAGGGACATCGGGAGATCTGTGGGAGGGAGAGGGCTTGGGGGGGAGGAGGCGTGGGAAGGAGGGTGGGGGGTGGGGGAGCTAAAAAACACATGGAGTAAAAATAATAATAATAAAAACACGGAGTAAAAAAAATAATAATAAAAACACGGAGTAAAAAATAATAATAATAAAAACACGGAGTAAAAAATAATAATAATAAAAACACGGAGTAAAAAAAAAATATAATAATAAAAACACGGAGTAAAAAATAATAATAATAAAAACACGGAGTAAAAAATAATAATAATAAAAACACGGAGTAAAAAATAATAATAATAAAAACACGGAGTAAAAAAAATATATAATAAAAACACGGAGTAAAAAATAATAATAATAAAAACACGGAGTAAAAAAATAAAATAATAAAAACACGGAGTAAAAAATAATAATAATAAAAACACGGAGTAAAAAATAATAATAATAAAAACACGGAGTAAAAAATAATAATAATAAAAACACGGAGTAAAAAAAAAAAAAACACGGAGTCAAAAATAATAATAATAAAAACACATGGACACAGCTAGGACTTCCAGGAAAGAAGTTGGTATTTCAGAAAACTGGATCTGGGGTGAATTAGCGGGGGTAGAAAAGATCAAGGTTTTGGATGGGGGAAGATAAAAGATGGTGGTGAACAGCTGTTTTAAAGACCTGGAAGGAGGAGTGGGATTGAAGAGAGTGTGGGAGTTTAACGATTTGTTTCGGTTCATCACAGATTCTTTTGTTGAAACCTTGACATCTGACAGCGAAGGTGGCATCGATGGGAATGACACTGACGAAATGATCGATCGCCCTCATTTTGGTCAAAGGAAACACCGATACTGCTGATATTCCCATAACTGGGCTTGCCAAAGGCAGTGACGATGAGGAGTATTCCTGTTGAAATCAACAGCTTTGTCCAATACAACTCAGTACTGCAGTACTTCCTGCACGAAAGTTAAATACAACTGTGACATTAGTTTGTCTCTTAATAATTTGGACAATCAAGATACAAGTGTACACCCAGAAAATCATATCCGCTTGGTCTCCTTTGCTTTGAGTGACGTGCGTGATCTTCAGGTGTGCGCTCACATTTTATGAACTCAAAGTCGTGATTTGCCTGACGTTTTACAGCTCGTATTTTCTGTTAATTCAAAGATAATGAAAAAGAAAAGAATGATCTCGAGATGAAATGGAAAGAAATGCAATAGTTGTTGTTGAGGCAGCCATTAAGAGCAAATTGAATATGCTAATTCGGGAAGCAATAAGATAAGTGTATGATTACAGGGGATGCAAGCCTGGGCCGACAATTTCATCCGCAGCAATTCGAAAAGCAATATTCATTAAAAATGGTGGCGAGGTATGTGGGCGTTCAAACGGTTATTGCACTCACAAAAGTCCAAACCAAACTCACAAAAGTCCAAACAGCACACTCTATTTAATTTTCAACACATGCACTGTACGAATGAATGAACGAATGATCGTTTTAAGGCCATTTTCCCCCCCTAGAGCGGGGTTAGCCTTGCGGGCCCCATGACGATCATGGTTCCCTTTTTGAGGCAATGTTTTTATGGCCGGATGCCCTTCCTGACGCCAACCCTTGGTCACCTCTTACGATGCGCAGGGATACGGTGTACCTATTCTAAACCGGGGTACACACCGGGATCATTCATCCCAGCAAGCTGGTACTCAATTTGCCGACCTCGGAAGGATGACAGGCTGAGTCAACCCCCCTGCGTTAATTCAGCGATCAAACGGGATTCGAACCCAGGATCCCAGGATCCCAAGCCGGCACCCTAACTGCTAAACCAACACCAGGCTTAATACATACATTGTATATCAGTTGCATCATTCCTGGGAGTGCTGCTGATGCAGTGCCCCCTGTATCCAGTAAGCTGGTACTCAATTTGCCGACCTCGGAAGGATGACAGGCTGAGTCAACCCACCTGGTGTTAATTCAATGGAACAACAGGGGCTCAAATTCAAGACCATAAGATTTTAGGCCAGCCACCTTAACCTTTAAACCAACACCAGGATTTATTTATTTAATTATACATAATCCTAAATAACAAGATTAACTCCAACGACACTCGGTAGAGCGTATACCTCCGGCAGGTTGAACAGTTTACATTTTGTATCCCACCGAGAGGCCGGGTCTGGATCCGGACCTGAACCAAAACATAATTGGCTTGTTCTCGTCACCGACCCAACTCATCCACCACGTTTTGAAATGCTGTATCACGTTATATCGTTTTGGCTCTATCTCTCAATGGTGAAGGAATCATTTGATAAGTTAAAAAATTCTCATATCCGAATCTGTTCATAACCTTTTGAGATATCCTGCTCACAGACAGACAAACAGGGGTGAAATCACAACCTCCGTCCACCTTCGGTCGTGGAGTTAATAAAATGTTGTTGTGCTTTTGATTATTGCAACTCATGCTGAGAACATTTGAACATAATTCCTCATACGATCTACAGGTGCCATATTTCGAATATATCAGTGAATAATCTCCCGCGATGAAGCTAACTCCGAGGGCCTTTAACTCACTCACCGCAGGCAGGTGGGTGGTCTTTCTGTCTTCTACCGACTCCTCTCCGGCCTTGCCCCCCCCCCACCCCCCAGCTCTCTCTGTGCTCTGTCCCCCCAATATTCCCACAGGTCGCACAAGATCTGCCTGCAACCCTCTTATGGTTAAACTGCCAAAATCAAGACTTTCTGCTCACCTTCACTCCTTCATTCCTCTTTTCTCCCGCCTCTGGAACAAACTCCCTCGCTCTCTTCAGTCCCACTCCTCACTCCAGTCTTTAAAACAGCTGTTGACCACCATCTTTTATCTTCCCCCATCCAAAACCTTGATCTTTTCTAGCCCCGTTAATTCAGCCCAGATCCACTTTTTTGAAATTCCGACTTCTTTCCTTCAAGCCATCTCCCTCCCACAGATCTCCCGATGTCCCTGCTCTAAAATGTTGTACTTGTGTGCTTCCACCTCTCTTCCCATCTTGTCTCCCGCTCCCTTTATTACTCCCGCCAGGGAGTAATGCATTCGATCGTGTCCGTCCGTGTGTGTGTTCGTGTGTTTGTGAACAAGATATCTGGAAAAGTTCTGAACGGATTTGGATGAAAGTTGGTGGGATGGTTGCCCTTGGGATAGGGAAGAATTGATTAGTTTTTGGTGAAACTCAGGATGTTATTCTGGATCCAGGAATTTTTTGAAGGATTTTTTTTACCATTGGAAGATAGGGCTCAGCAGCGGCCACCCACGGCGGGAGTATGCGCTCTACTGAGTGGCGTGCTAGTTTTGTCTTATGTGTCCGTTTGTTTTTTTGTCATCAATGTTAGCTCTTACACGAGCCTCGATCTTGTATACAAAAATAATAATAATAATAATAATAATAATAATAATAAATAAATCTGTATTATAGATGTGTGTTAAACTTTATAGAAATATATGCATTATGCCTCACCTCACCTTTACAACAAATGTTTGATCCGTATCAGAATCCAGCACGAGCAGAACCTACAATGAATGTAAGAAGCAGAACCAAGTCAATGTTCAGACAAGGTATACATGAGGTTGATGACTGACAGACCAATAAACCAGCAGCAGGCCCATAATCTCAGGTTCATACCTTCCCGACAACTCCAATAATGTGCAACTTCTTCAGTTCCTCCACGGGTGAGCTCGACAGGATTTGTCGTCCAGTGCCAGAATCCTGACAGGAAGGGAGACATACATCAATTTGCAAAAAAAAACACAATCATGTCAAACAAAAAAGGAGAAGAAACAAGCCTTAAATACAATTGCTAAATACAACCAGCACATTATGTTTGAATTTAATAAACGTTCAATACTGATGCTTTATGCAATTACATTGTCAGCTCTGAGCAAGTTAAACAGGAAGTGACAAAAGTTGGTCAGAGCATTCGGGGCACACCAAAGATGGCGGCCAACATAATCATGTGTGCTGTGTATCAGAGGTCTGGGTTCCAATGAAGAGGAGAACATCACACCAGGTGAAATTCACATAAAAATGCGGAATTTGGTGGATGATGGATGTGTTTCGGCAGACTGGAGGTTTTTTTTTTGGTTTTTTTTTGGGATACAAGATTGGGGCTCGTGTAAGAGGACACATACACACCAACATTAATCACAAAAAAAACGGACACATAAAACATAATAAAGGGAGCGGGAGACAAGATGGGGAGCGAGAGACGGAAGCATACGAGTACAACATTTGAGAGCAGGGACATCGGGAGATCTGTGGGAGGGAGAGGGCTTGGGGGGAGGAGGCATGGGAAGGTGAAGAGGTATAAAACACATGGACACTGCTAGGACTTCCAGGAAAGAAGTCGGAATTTCAAAAAAGTAGATCTGGGGTGAAATTAATGGGGGTATAAAATATCAAGGGGGAAGACAAGAGATGGTGGTGAACAGCTGTTTTAAAGACAACCTACAATGATTCTTCTTCTCATTCTTCTTCTCTGTCACGTATATCAATGGCACAGGAAAAACTTTCAAAAAACAAAAACTTCACCAACAGCAATCTTTCCTAAAGATAGAGTGTACTTCACAACAGAATTGAACAGACAAACGAACTCCATCAAAACTAGAACGACACTCTTTGACGTCGAGACGTCAACCGATTTGCCTCCGCCCACATTATTACATCATTATACATACTTGAACCGAGTTTGATTTAAATCCGTTCAGCTGTTCTTAAGTATGACAAGACCTCTGATGTCTGACGCCAAAATCGAATCAGTTCATGTTTGCATCATAATATATACTAATACCAAGTTTGGTCAAAATCCCATCACTGGTTCACAAGTTATCACCGTAACACAAGTTTTACCTACCAGGACCTCTGACCTCTTGACCCCATAATCTAATCCTTTTATCTTTACATCATTACACATACTTGACTGCACTAAGTTTGACTTAAATCCCTTCAACCATTCTTAAGTTATCGTGTCAACGAAAACACATCATGGACGGACGGACAGACAACCCAAAAACATAACGACTCCGGTGAATCCGTCAGCGGAGGCATAAAAAAATCATATTAAAAAAACAATATGCAGTTTAACCTGACAAACATCCAGAATAGTAGGAAAGGGAATTCATCTCAAAGTCCACACACTCACCTTGCCTCTCCGAAATGACCGCCTGGCAAACTCTCCCATCTACTTCCTAAACTTCCGAAACATCTACGTGTTTTTGTGATCAATGTTAGGTCTTACATGAGCCTCGATGTTGTATACAAAAAAATAAATAAATAAACAAACCACTTGAAGAATTTAAGCCACTCGAATATTTGGGCCTCACCATCAGCCATGATCTTTCTTGAGCAGGCCATATTTCCAAAATTCCCTCTAAACCAGTGGCCGACTGGGAATTTTTCGTCATGCAAGGTCTATCTTTGGCCAGTCTGAACATTTGAAAACTACAAAGCCTTCATTCACAGCTTGATGGAGTACTGCTCTCCCTTTGGATGGGCATCCCTGCGTACCACCTTGCCCTTCATGATGCTGTCCAAAGCAAAGACCTCCAAATCATTGGTATCTCCCATGATGAAGCTGTGTGGCTAGGCCTGTTACTTTCGCATCACAGCCAGGTTGGTAGTCTTGGTATTGTACCGCCTCCTTCTTGGTCTTGCACCCTCTACCCTCTCTTGGCGCTGCCCCTCCCAGGCTTCTCCCGGGTGCACACGGTTTACCAGTAACGCTCTTCTTGGTAAACTCCCATAATTCAGGCCCACTGGTCACCTCCACTCATTTGTTCCTCGTTTTCTCTCACCTGTGGAACCAACTTCCCCAGTCTGCCTGGTCCAATTCTTCCCGCTCAGGCTTCAAAACAGCTGTTTACCACTACCTCAGGTCATTCCTCATCCATACTCATGGTCTTTTCTACTCCAAATTACCCCATTCGCAAGCACTCCCTTCTTCCAGGTCGTGATCCCTTCCCCCCGCTCCTTCACCTCTTTTGTTTATTAGTTGTTGGTTGGTTTGTTCCATTTGTGTTTCAGCTCTACTTTCCCCTTCCTCTTCTTGCTGTATTGCAGCTTGTTCACCAAATGGTCTCTTCCTTCACCTGTGGACCCCTTGATCTCACTCTCACTTCTACTCTACTGTTGGTGTTTCCCCCTTTCCATTTTGTTTCCTTGCATTCTGCTCTAGCTCTTCCATGGGCCTCTCAATCATTTATCCCAAAAAATAAAATGTCAGGCTCATAAAACCGATAAAAAAACCCTCAGAACAAAATTAACAGGAAAGCATCCGATAGAAATAGAAATGATCATCAATGTGGGAAAAAGAGGTCAGAAAATCAAATACAAAAATACATTGTTATGACAACCAAATTAAGCCTACTTTGTAATATTGGCCTTAGAGAACATGCAGAAAGCAGGGAAGTTACATGCCTGGTTGGCATGTCTTGGTGAGGCCTGAAGCAGACGAGAGAGTTCTTCCAAATGCAGGAGATACTGGGATGTTTTCTTCTTCACCATGTCCCGTCGTGCATTGTCGAGATCTCCTGTAGAGCATCAGGACAGCTTCAACTGCTGCTGTCAATCTTTTAGCAACATACTCATTTGTCATCAAAGATGTTTTGGGCAAATGTTGTAATATGGACTTTCCATCGGCCTTAAAACGGTAGTGCAAGTCCAAATCTGTAAATTTTCAAGGATTATGTGACGAAGTCTCACAACCACCTTTCGACATATAAAACATGAGCAGAGCATACATTAACATGACTATAAAGGTATTAAAACACTTTTGAGCCCTATAGACTGAACGTCAAATTAGTATTGTGAAAGTATGAGAAAAAAAAACCCCCAAAACCTTCAGGATTTAACAGATTTTGGGAAAAAGAAGCTCGCACCTTGGACGCCCAGGATAAGGAGATCCACAGCTTCCTTGTAAGAATCAAATGCTCCGTGAAGGTTGCCCAAAGCCTCCTTTGCCAGAGCCTCGTAGATCTGCTGGCTGGCCATCATAAGATAGTCATCCTTGCTATACCCCAGGGCGGACATGCTCAACAAGCTGTCGTGCCGAGACACAGCAGTACGCGGAACTACCACTTCACCAACGTCTGATAGGGCAGTGCCCTCTCCTGGTGAGATTCCTTCTGAAACAGAAAAAGCAATTTCATTACAAGAAGCACAACACTTTCATCAATATCATCTTACATTTCTCCCATCATTACTTCCGCCACCTAAGGTAGTCGGAAGTTATGTTTTCACCCCTGTCTGTCTGTCTGTTTGTTTGTCTGTCTGTATGTATCAGCTTGTTTGTTTGTTTGAGTGTGATAACCCACGAACGCTTTCAGTTATCTTCGTCAAACTTTACCAGATGATTCCGAAGGACAAAAGTGAGGCTGCCAATGTTGTTGACTATATAGGTCAAAGGTTCTCTTGTTTGAACCTTTGGAACTCAAGGTTCTCTCATTTGTCCAGGCGATATCTCAGCCATCATTTGAGCTCGGAAGCTCAAATTTGGGCACAGAGGGTCTTTTCCTCGTGGTCCCTCTGTGCTGTCTTTCCCTCGTGGTGCCCCTGTGCTGTCTTTCCCTCACGGTCCCTCTGTGCTGTCTTTCCCTCGTGGTCCCTCTGTGCTCTTTCCCTCGCGGTCCCACTGTGCTGTCTTTCCCTCGCGGTCCCACTGTACTGTCTTTCCCTCGCGGTCCCTCTGTGCTGTCTTTCCCTCGTGGTCCCTCTGTGCTGTCTTTCCCTCGTGGTCCCCCTGTGCTGTCTTTCCCTCGCGGTCCCTCTGTGCTGTCTTTCCCTCGCGGTCCCACTGTGCTGTCTTTCCCTCGCGGTCCCACTGTGCTGTCTTTCCCTCGCGGGCCCCCTGTACTGTCTTTCCCTCGCGGTCCCTCTGTGCTGTCTTTCCCTCGTGGTCCCTCTGTGCTGTCTTTCCCTCGCGGTCCCTCTGTGCTGTCTTTCCCTCGTGGTCCCTCTGTGCTGTCTTTCCCTCGCGGTCCCCCTGTGCTGTCTTTCCCTCGTGGTCCCCCTGTGCTGTCTTTCCCTCGCGGTCCCCCTGTACTGTCTTTCCCTCGCGGTTGTCAGCTCTTTCACGAGCCTCGATTCAGTATTAAAAAAAAAAAAAAAAATTTTTTTTTAAAGTGAACAAGTGCTTTGGCAAAAACGGTATTTTTTATTTTTTTTATTAATCAACCAATTGATTAATTACTTAATTATTATCGATTTATCAAGTACTTATTTATTTTCTTTCTTGTCTGGCCAATATCCCAGGCACCTTTTGAGCTAGGAAACTGATATTTGAACACAACAATCACCAAGTGATTTGGCTATATAGGGTAACTTTGATTTATTGATTAATCAATTAATCAATAAATTATTTAATTTTTCAATCAATTACTTCATTAATTTTCAAAAACTTACAGATTTGGATGAAGCAGTGGTGGTTAAGGTATGCTATTAGCCAAATGATTAACCCTTTGAGTACGGATGACGTCCAGTGCCGCAACCCACGAAAAAGTTTTGTGTACGGATGCCGTTACTACACGTCATCGACTATACCTATAAATAGATCGTCAGTACGTGGTTGCATTCCCGTACCAAAATGCCAAATGAATCCTGTACCGGGGGTATTTTTATCAAAAAAAAATCCCATACTCAAAGGGTTAAGAAATTAATTATTTTATGATTATGATATATTTATTTTAATTACACAATTAATTAATCAGTCAATTGTTGTCTCTCTCGATTTTTTGTCATACCTGTCAGGCTACCGCCGAATGCCTTGTTGTTACTTGCAAAATCGAAGATTTTGCAAGTATATTGGTTGGTCTTGTGCGTTATTCTATCTGTTTGTCTGTCTGTCTGTTTGTTTGTTTGTTTGTCTGTATGTCAGTCGCCTACAGGTCTCAATTTTCAACCAATCTTTACGAAACTTCACCAAGTGGTAGAGGTCGTCACAATGGAGAAGCCTATTGATTTTGAGGTCAAAGGTCAAAGGTCATCTGGAGGTTCTAAAATCGCCATTTTTAATCCGATTGACTTGAAAATTGAACAGCATTTGTATATTGAGTCACTAAATTGGGAAACCAACTATTTTTAGGTCAAAAGGTCAAAGGTCATCTCAAGGTCAAACTTCCAAAATCATCAATTTTCATCTGAAAAATCATCAGTTTTCATCCAATTGACTTGAAGATTTAAAAGCATTTGCATAGTGCCTCACTGAATTGAGAAACCAACTATTTTTTGAGGTCAAAAGGTCAAAGGTCAACTCTAGGTCAAACTTCTAAAATCATCAATTTTCATCGAAAAATCATCACTTTTCATCCTATTGACCCAAGCCTTGATCAAGATCGTAATATTAATCTTGATGAAATGGACAATTTGCTGGATCAATTGCAACCTTTTTTCAGGGGGAGGGGAGTGGATTTTGCAAACATCGTGCTCTGCATGACGTCTTCTTGTTTGTTTGTTTGTCTGTGAACAGGCTATCTCAAAAGGTTGTGGACGGATTCGGATGAAATTTGGTGGCGAGGTTGGGTATGTGGCAAGGACGAAATGATTACATTTTGGTGAATATCCAGATACGGATCCTGATACTACAATGTTTAAGTGATTCTTAATCATTAAGAGATTGGACCAAAAATGTTATATAGCACGATATATATCACAAAAAGTTGTGGACAGATTCGGACGAAACTTGGTGGAGGAGTTGGTTAGGTGACAAGAACAAGCTGAATAGATTTTGGAGGTCAGTATCTAGATCCGGCCTATCAGTGGGATACAAAACGTAAACTGTTCAGCCTGGTGGAGGCACCGAGTGCCATTCTAGTTCATATCTGGACTGCATTTATCACTTTTGATTTCAGTTATTTATTGAGATGACGACGTGCTCTGCATCAATTTAGGACCCTGGTGTCGCCCTGGTGTTGGGCAAGCGGCTAGGGTGAGGGCTTAGGATCCTGGGTTCGAATCCCGGTCAATCGCTGAATTAACGCCAGGGGGTTGACTCAGCCTGTCATCCTTCCGAGGTCGGCAAATTGAGTACCAGTTCACTGGTAATTCCCCGTTTGTCGTAAAAAGGCGACAAAAAGGGTTGGCGTCAGGAAGGGCATCCGGCCGTAAAACATTGCTTCAAAAAGGGGACCAAAAAACAACAACAACCACGGTCCCCGAAAAAGGCCAACCCCCGCTTGCGGGGAAAAATGGCCTCTAAAGGTGGTTATTGAGATGACGACGAGGCAAGTGACGTTTTCTAATGACTGTCAAGACAGTGATTCAGCAACATTTGGAATATGTTCCAATATGCAAATTCTGCCATTTGTTCAACATGAACTGCTAGTTGTCATCACTGTTACCAGGTAGTTTAAGCAAATATCTTACCGTAGACATCTGGCTCAGAAATATTTTGATGTACTCCATTTGCTTGTGCTTCGTCCGCTTGAGCTTCTTCCCCATCACAGTTACCTAATGCACATGCACAGCGCATCAAACCATATTCTGAAAAACAAAAGGTTGTAGTTTATAAGTGGCTCAAGTAAATAAAAATTACAAGAAACAAGCAGAACAGTATCTAAGGCTAGTTGTGGAGCTACCACAAACAGGCTCACACACATGGAAATTCAGACAAATACATGAGACGCAACAGAGGACTGTTAGATGAGACAAACACGGCCACTGAGCTTAGGGGAAGTGCCCTCACTTCCTGGGGCACTCTGGGTACCAGCGACGTCACAAAATTGGTGCCGCCTTTCTCACTGCAATCAGAGGGGCATTTCCTCAGAAGGAGTTTCCTCCTCCCCATGGATGCCAACCTATGGGCATTGTACATGCTCCTTTCCTTTCAAATGCTGAATGTCAACAAGTAAGGAAGTAGCGTGTACCATTTTGAAAGTTTTTGGTATGACTCGGCCGGGGCTTGAACCACCAACCTGCCAGACACAGGTGTATTATTAAGGAAACCACCGGGTATCATTACACCACCGCATTTGGTTTGCTCAAAAATATAAAGTTATCGATTATGCAGGAAGAGAAACTGTGAAGGTGTGGATCTGTGGTGGCCACTCTGCAGGAGTATGGCCACAGCAACGCCGCTAATTGTCGATGCCTTTTTGCGCTCTCGAGTTCAAGTAGAATGATTTTACATACAAAAAGTCAAGAAACGAATGCGTCAGAAAAATAGCCTTCTGTGTGAGAATCTAAAGAGAGTGTGTATGTGTGGTTTGGCTTCGGCCCTACCGGCTGTGTTTGCTGCGTCTGCCTCAAGGCTTTGGCTCCTAGCTCGACCCAGCCAACTTCAATGCCACCACTCGGGCCTCAATCTCCTCTCACGAAACACCTCAGGATGAGCACCGACTCTGAACCAACGCAGGACCAAAGCCAAGAACCAACAATGCCGAGCCGCATCTATAGTGGCTCTTTTATAATGCCTTAGTGGAAATGGGCCCAAATATCGGATCAAAAAGGCCTCTGGGTAGAAGTACAGCCGCTGATTGGTGCGTTACTGCTCTAGCCCCGCCCACGTCAGGCCTTTGCAACGTACTTTGTCCAGTCTGTCTCCCAGCCATGGCACGTGAAGGAGCTCCCGCAATGAACTTGGGTGGGGGCTCAGGACGCGTTACAGGCACGACGAGAACACTGGGAGTTCCTCGTAATTGTTTGTAGGACAAACAGAGCGATTAAGTGACAACAGAGAGCTAATGGTTGTCCGCGCTCACAAGCTGGCGGCGGTGTCTGTGATGATTGTCGATGAAGTGAAGATGGAGGCAGAAGGTGGGCAGTTCATGTGTGCTTCGAGGCGAAGTTGTGGCGAGTGGATCGTGGTGTTTTCGGGTCGGGAAGCAATGAACGGCATGTATGTCTTAATGTCATGGAAATTAACGTGTGCATAGAACCCAAGTGTAAATAAAAGAACTGTACGAATAAATGATAAATGCTGTGTACTTATAGGGTTGTGTAAAGTAAGATTATAGGGAATAAAGGAGGGTGGCCATTGGGTTTTGGCGCGAGATTTAAACGCACTTTGGGCGTAATATTCAAAGGGGCTCACGCCCGTGTTACACAGCACGTGCTGCAAAGCTTGCAAATAAATCATAATTACCCCCTAGGAAATGGGGAGAAAAAGGGGAAAAACCTCTAACCCTCGACAACGCATTGCATCACACTCTAGCCCACTACAACAGGGGAAGGAACTACTCTGAACTTACACGATGGAAATAACTACACTGAGGGTGCTCCTGGATGTTGGGTGCTATTGCTTTTGGAGCCGGGTCCTAAATATATATGCATTGTAAAAGGGAGGCGCAAAGCGCCCTCTCTTTATACAAGGGATCGTTTCTCTGTATGCAGCTTTTACATGGGCACTGAAAATACGTTTGTCTGCTTCTACTGGATGAAATCAGCTGCAAATTTCAGAAGTAAATGCTTTGTACGTTGAGGTAATATGTTCCAAATTTCAGCAACGTCCATTTATGCATTCTTGAGTTATATTTAGAAAACCTTCAAAATTATTACACAAATGTAACGTGCTGGCCCAATGGCCTAATGGATAAAGCATCAGACTCCCAAGCTGGGGATTGTGGGTTCGAATCCTGTCTGGGTTGAATATTTTTCCCCTTACTTTTTTCAAGTTTTTTTATATCGTCTTGAATAATTAGGAGCAAATGAACATCTTGTACAATGAGCAAATGCATTTTATTTGTATTTAAAATAAAGGGGCGCCCTACATCTGGCAAATAAAATACATTTACTTCTTCATGCAGGTGTATGAATCAAATTGGCACCCCTTTATATGAACTTTTCCAGAGCATTACTTGGTTCCTCCTCAGAACACAAGGGTAGTCCAGCATGCACACGAGATTTTTTGTATGCCTCTTATTTTGTATTGTTTGGCATTTTCTATACGCTATGGAATGTCCCTTCTTTTCTATACTTTGCCACATGGCACATGCCCTTATATAAAGGGGCCTTTTCTATGCCACTGACATTTTACCCAAGAATATATATATATATATATATATACAGTCACGTGAAAAGGGAAGTACACCCCATGTAAAGTTTTGACTTTTTCAACATATTTCAACATCCAGCTATTTGATCTTCATTGCAACAATATTGATGGATAAAGGTGATATAATATAACAAATATCATGAAACATTTACATTTTGTAGTCCATTGTATAATTTAAATAAATATAAATGCAAATTTTGCATGTGGAAAAAGTAAGTACACCCTTGGCTGCAATGGTGGTATTGCCCCCTTTGGCAGAAACAACCTCAAGTAGGCGTTTCTTATAACTGTCTACCAGTCACTGACATCGACTGGGAGAAATATTTGCCCACTCCTCCATGCAGAATTCTTAAAGCTGTGCGATGTTTGAGGGGTTTCTTGCATGTGTTACGTATTCCTCCCGGTGACTACCTGGTCTCGGTGACCCCCGGACCGTGAGAGGAACTCCGCCAGAAAGATATATTATTTCTACGCTTTCGTAACGCAACCAATATGAATTCCAGTCAATAAGAAAACCCCACACCAAGGATCCAGAGTAAGCAATAATATATTCCCCCAAGGAATCAACAATCAACAACCATCAACAATCCACAATCAACAATTATAAGAAAACCCCACACCAAGGATCCAGAGTAAGCAATAATCTATTCCCCCAAGGAATCAACAATCCACAATCAACAATCAATCCCCGAGATGATTAAGATGGCCATCTTATATATGTGTGTCTCCTTTCCCCACTCCCGACCCCTTGGGTACTCACGACCCCTTTGGTCTTTGTCCCTCACAATGTCTCTGGGCCCCTCCTGAACAAGGTTATGGTCGGCTTCGCCGCACACGGGCGGTTGAACGAACCCCGGGCGGACGTGCTTCCACCGGCCACGTACCGTACCGGGAACCACGGCTGCAGCGCACACCTCCTGGCCAAGCCAAGCGGGCAAAGCAAGCGCCGCTTGCAACGCGCGCGAGGCCCCAAAGTGCGACCCGTACGCGTCCTTGTAGACGGTGCGGCGAACTGTGCCGGACGCTGGGTCTGTGCACGGCCCCACGGCAACTTGATGTGTCAAAAGGGTAGTTACACGTCCCGGTAACTCCTCTCGCCAGACGGGCTTGGGAACGCAGCTTTTCCACGCTCCTCAATATCGATCCCCACTCTCGTCGGAGCTGGGCGAGGAAAAAGAAGAATCGTCGCTTCTCCCGGACCTCGTGTCTTTTCTTCTTCCGTTTCCGGTCTCCTTTTTCCCAGAAGGGCTCCTGACCCTTTAATCACAACAACCCTTAATCGACTACACATTGATAAGCAAAGACCTGAATAGTAATTCACATACATTCACATAAATATGTAACACTCCCCCCCTTCAAGAAAGAAAGTTTGAACCCAGCGAAAACTTTCTTTGCCGGCCAACTTGGATAAACAAACCAGATAACTCACCCCCCCCCCCCCCCCAACTCATCAGTTCCCCCCGGGCACAGTCATCACTTAAAAATAAAGCAACAAAATTTCACACAATCCCCTAGATTAATTCCCTCTGGACCAAGCGTCAACCACTTCTAGTTTCTCTTGACTGACGGTTAAGAGGTGGTGACCAAAGCCCCCAAATTTAAACCTCTCTATAGCACTTTTTCAGGAGGCCCAGCGGAGTATTCCCTACATGGACGCCTTAAGGAATGTGGAGTTCACGGTTAGTCCGGGGAGGAAAGTTCATTACATGGACGCCTTTAAGAACGGGGAGTTCACGGTTAGTCCGTGCAGGAAAGTTCACTACCTGGACGCCTTTAAGAACGTGGCATTCACGGTTAGTCCATGTAGGAGCCCCGGCTCGGCGGCTCCCCCGTATATATAGTGCTTCAACTTCTCCAGACTCCTAGCAGTTACGGTGGGACCACTTGTCCCAGCCGTTACCTGACTGGCGGTCTCCTTCTCGGCCAGTGCTCTGACATTCATTTTTTCGGGAGGTGCCGTAACTCTGGGAGCCTCCATAGTAATATCGGCTGCTGCCAACCCCAAAACTACTGCCAAGTTGTCCTCTTCTGTAGACCTCTCGACGCCTACGAAATGCCTTCCCTACTGTTATGGTCCGACCCTCCAAATCCTTACCATTCCAATTCTTCTCTGCCTCCCTGGCGTCTCTTGTGCTTGCAAACATGACAAAGCCGAACCCTCTTGACCGTTGCGTTTCCCTGTCTTTTACCACCCGCACTTCCACCAGCGGCCCATATCTGTTGAAGACAGAGGTCAGAACTTCTTCCTCTGTGTTGAAGTTCAGTCCCCCTACAAATAACTTGGAACTTTTGTCGCCATCCCGAGCTGGTGGGGTGTTATTTTCCCTGCTGTGCTCTTTACCAACCCTCGGGTTACCATAAATTTGCCCCCCGGCCAAATCATTCCCAATAATCACAGATACTCCCTCTACAGGAAGCGTGGCTTGTAAACCGACGGTGACCGGTCCTGACACCAAATCGGATTCCAAATGGATGACATGAAGTGGGGCACTAACACAGCCACCGATCCCTTGTAACCGAACACTATCACCCGTTGCGGTACTTTTTGACAATGGCAAAATGCCTTCAAGCATTAAGGATTGATGGGCTCCTGTGTCCCTCAAAACCCTAACCGGTCTTGGGTTAGTCAAGTCTCCCTTGAGTGAGACCAACCCCTCATAAATAAATGGTCGGTAACTCTTCTGTGGGCGATTTCTTACGCTTGCCATCGCATTCGGAGTGGTAATAATCGGACTCCGCTCTGGGTCTTCCCTTTTCATGCGGTAACTGGACATCAAGTGTCCAGGTTTCTTGCAAAAAGCGCAAGTAGGCCCGGAGGAAAAACTCGTGGTCTGCCTCGGGCCCCGCGAAATATAAGTTTGTCTTGGGCCCGCAGCCCTCTGATTTCGAACAGGTGGGGTATCCGCGTTGTCCCCATAATCCTCTCGAGGCCGCCGCCATGTATTGTCGTTCTCCACACCTGCTGTTCCCCACCTCCCCCGCGGAGATCTAGGCGAGGAGTTAGGTTCGTGGACCCCTATCCGGTGTGTTAAGGCATAATCATCTGCCATGGTGGCTGCATCCCACAACTTCGGTACTTTCTTTTCCTGCAGGTACACTTTGATGTCCTCGTGGACACACTGTTGAAATTCCTCCACCAGGATCAAGTCACGCAATGTTTCGAAGTCTTTCCCGACTCCTTTTGACTCACACCACCGATCAAACATGTTTTCTTTCACTCTGGCAAACTCCACATGGGTCTCACTCTCCCTCTTCCTGGCATTCCTGAATTTTTGCCGGTAAGCTTCCGGAATCAACTCATAGGCTTTGAGGATGTGCTTCTTCAATACCTCATAATCTGCACATTGGTCCATTGGTAGTGCCGAATAAATCTCTTGAGCTTTTCCCACCAGCACACTTTGTACTAGTATGGTCCAGGCCTCCTCCGGCCAGTTTAACTGTCGAGCCACTTTCTCAACGTGCGGAAAAAATTTAGCGACTTCCTTTTCACTGAAGGGTGGAACCAGCCTCACATGTCTGCCCACATCCCAGGTGTTCTGGCTAGGTGTCGACCCCGTCAGCAAGGGTGGTACCTCTCCCCGTTCTCTCATTAACTCCAGCTCCTTGAATTTAATTTCTTGCTGAAGCGCCATGTCACGTTCCTTCAATTCCCTTTCCGCTTTTCTCTCCTCTGCTTCGAGTTCCCTTGCAGCTCTCCTCTCCTCTGCTTCTGCTTTCCTTTCCTCTGTTTTCATCCTTTCTAACCTTTCCTGGAGTTCTCGTTCCACTCTCCTTTCCTCTGCTTGTTTCTCTTCTCTCCTCTCTTCTGCTTTCCTTTCTTCTTCTTTTAACCTTTCCTGGTAGTCTAGTAGGAAGACTAGGTCCCCCTGCACCCCCCGGAGATATACTTCTAATCAGTGTTTCTAGATTGGAAACAATGTGTAGAAAATGACTAGCTATGGCCCCAAGCTGAAAAAATGTCCCACATACCATTTTTATGCAAATTACTGCTGCCATTATCAAAAAAAGACTAGGTCCCCCTGCACCCCCCCGGAGATATACTTCTAACCAGTGTTTCTAGATTGGAAAAAATGTGTAGAAAATGACTAGCTATGGCCCCAAGCTGAAACAATGTCCCACATACCATTTTTATGCAAATTACTGCTGCCATTATCAAAAAAACGATTTTTGACATATCTCAGCCAATATTGCAGATAATTGAAAAATGAAGGTGTCTAGACCCATGTTTTGAAGGGCATAGATCATGATAGAACTATTCATAACATGATTACATGTGTCTATGGTATACTAGTATGCTAATTAGTGCTTTATTTACAAAATAATCACAGTTTTACGAAATAATAGACTCATATTAAGGTCCGTCTACACAGACGTTAACACAAAGTTTTATTTTTCTAAATACCCTGTGAAATTCACCGAATGCCCTGTGAAACCTGGGATTCTTCTCCAGCTTTTTCAAGGGCCCGACTTTTCCCTTCCCTTTGAAGGCACTGGTGCAGTCTTCTCCGCTGAACACATAGTACCCCAGGAGAGTGGCACAGTAGTCCTCTCCCAGGGATTCTGCCAGCTCAGAGACGTTGACAAGTTGGCGATGCTTCCCTGACCCTGTATCCAGGTACACCGTCAGCTTGATGTTGTGGGCATGGTGGAGCAGGATCAGGAGGATGTCTGTGTCCGGTGTTCTGACTACAGCGTTCTTGTATCCGATGGTAGCAGCATGATGGAGGTACAGAACCACCCTGGTATCAGTCTCTTCCTGGTTGCTGTAGATCGTGGGGAGTTCACGTACCTCGACCTGAAACACAAAAAGGCACCGCATTTCAATCACCAGTCACTGCCAGTTTCAGTATATCTCCGGGGGGTGCAGGGGGACCTAGTCTTTTTTTGATAATGGCAGCAGTAATTTGCATAAAAATGGTATGTGGGACATTTTTTCAGCTTGGGGCCATAGCTAGTCATTTTCTACACATTTTTTCCAATCTATAAACACTGATTAGAAGTATATCTCCGGGGGGTGCAGGGGGACCTAGTCTTTTTTTGATAATGGCAGCAGTAATTTGCATAAAAATGGTATGTGGGACATTTTGTCAGCTTGGGGCCATAGCTAGTCATTTTCTACACATTTTTTCCAATCTAGAAACACTGATTAGAAGTATATCTCCGGGGGGTGCAGGGGGACCTAGTCTTTTTTTGATAATGGCAGCAGTAATTTGCATAAAAATGGTATGTGGGACATTATTTCAGCTTGGGGCCATAGCTAGTCATTTTCTACACATTTTTTCCAATCTAGAAACACTGATTAGAAGTATATCTCCGGGGGGTGCAGGGGGACCTAGTCTTCCTACTAGACTATGGAGTTCTCGTTCCACTCTCCTTTCCTCTGCTTGTTTCTCTTCTCTACTCTCTTCTGCTTTCCTTTCTTCTTCTTTGATCCGTTCCTGGCTCCGTAATTGCAACTCCAGTTTCCGGAGCTCAACGTCTTCTGGTTCTTCGGGTAGCCACTGCCAGGCTAACTCGTCCCATGTTCCTAATCCCACCATAGACTGTATCACCGTGGTCTGCAACTCTGCCTTCCTCAAATTAGTTCGGACCTCCAAGTTAAAATGTTTGGCCAATTTCAAGAGGTCCGACTTTAGTAACGCTCGGAACTGTGCCTCACTCGGGGTTACCGCAAAGTTCTGTGCCACAAACGCCATGGTGCCTATCGTTAACACCTGTTAACCTTCACCCAAGACTTTACCCCACTTTCCCCAAAAATTTACCAATTAATACTTAATTAATAAATTTTAATTAATAAAAATATTATTTTATACAATTTTAGATCCCGGACAAGCCCCCAATTCTGTTACGTATTCCTCCCGGTGACTACCTGGTCTCGGTGACCCCCGGACCGTGAGAGGAACTCCGCCAGAAAGATATATTATTTCTACGCTTTCGTAACGCAATCAATATGAATTCCAGTCAATAAGAAAACCCCACACCAAGGATCCAGAGTAAGCAATAATATATTCCCCCAAGGAATCAACAATCAACAACCATCAACAATCCACAATCAACAATTATAAGAAAACCCCACACCAAGGATCCAGAGTAAGCAATAATCTATTCCCCCAAGGAATCAACAATCAACAACCATCAACAATCCACAATCAACAATCAATCCCCGAGATGATTAAGATGGCCATCTTATATATGTGTGTCTCCTTTCCCCACTCCCGACCCCTTGGGTACTCACGACCCCTTTGGTCTTTGTCCCTCACAATGTCTCTGGGCCCCTCCTGAACAAGGTTATGGTCGGCTTCGCCGCACACGGGCGGTTGAACGAACCCCGGGCGGACGTGCTTCCACCGGGCACGTACCGTACCGGGAACCACGGCTGCAGCGCACACCTCCTGGCCAAGCCAAGCGGGCAAAGCAAGCGCCGCTTGCAACGCGCGCGAGGCCCCAAAGTGCGACCCGTACGCGTCCTTGTAGACGGTGCGGCGAACTGTGCCGGACGCTGGGTCTGTGCACGGCCCCACGGCAACTTGACGTGTCAAAAGGGTAGTTACACGTCCCGGTAACTCCTCTCGCCAGACGGGCTTGGGAACGCAGCTTTTCCACGCTCCTCAATATCGATCCCCACTCTCGTCGGAGCTGGGCGAGGAAGAAGAAGAATCGTCGCTTCTCCCGGATCTCGTGTCTTTTCTTCTTCCGTTTCCGGTCTCCTTTTTCCCAGAAGGGCTCCTGACCCTTTAATCACAACAACCCTTAATCGACTACACATTGATAAGCAAAGACCTGAATAGTAATTCACATACATTCACATAAATATGTAACACATGCACAGCTCGTTTCAAATCCCCCCACAACATCTCGATGGGATTTAGATCCGGGCTTTGACTTGGCCATTCCAGAACCCTCCATTTCTTTCTTTTCAGCCATTCCTTGGTGGATTTACTGGTATGTTTAGGGTCATTGTCTTGTTGCAAGGTCCACCTTCGGTTGAGCTTCAACTTTCCGACAGATGGCCTCACATTATGCTCAAGCACCCTCTGGTACAATGAAGAATTCATAGTGGATTCTATGATGGTGAACTGCCCAGGCCCTGATGCAGCAAAGCTGCCCCAAACCATAATATTTCCACCACCATGCTTTACAGTTGGTATCAGGTTCTTGTGGTCAAATGCTGTCTTTGGTTTTCGCCAAACATGTCTTCTGGTACTGTGGCCAAATAGCTCTACCTTTGACTTATCTGTCCAGAGCACATTGTTCCAGAAGTGCTGGTCTTTGCCGAGGTGTTCATTGGCAAACTTTAGTCTTGCCCTGATGTTCTTTCTGGACAGCAAAGGTTTCCTCCTGGCACACCTCCCATGTAGATCAAATTTGTGCAGCCTCTTTCTCATGGTGGACTCGTGCACTTTGACATCAACAGTCGCTAGAGCTACCTGTTGGTCCCGTGATGACATTCTGGGGTTCTTCGAGTCTTCTTTCAGCATCTTGCGGTCTGCTCTCGGGCTGAACTTGCTGGGGCGGCCTGGCCTGAACAAGTTGGCAGTTGTTTGGAATCTTCTCCACTTGTAGATGCTCTCCCGGACAGTCGAATGATTGATTTCAAATTGTTTGGAGATCTTTTTAAATCCCTTCACAGACTCGTAGGCATCTATAACCTTCTTTCTGAAGGCCTCAGAGAGCTCTTTTGATCTAGGCATGGTGACGCCGCACACTTCAACAACAAAGAGCAAACCAAACGAAATGTCTGAGGTTTAAATAAGATGGGTTCCTCCAAGATCCTCTCTAACGATGTTCTAAGCATTTGCACCTGAGCTGGTGCATCTGATTCTAATTTTAGATATTTGAAGTAGTGATTAATGTAGGGGTGTACTTACTTTTTCCACATGCGAAATTTGCATTTATGTTTATTTAAATTATACAATGGACTACAAAATCGAAATGTTTCATGATATTTGTTATATTATATCACCTTTATCTATCAATATTGTTGAAATGAAGATCAAATCGCTGTATGTTGAAATATGTTGAAAAAGGAATGTTTGAAATTCCAACTTCTTTCCTGGAAGTCCTGGCAGTGTCCATATGTTTTATACCTCTCCCACTGCCCCCTTCCCACGCCCCCCCCCCCCCCAAAGCCCTCGCCCTCTCTCAGATCTCTCGATGTCTCCATGTCTCTCGGTCCCTGCTCTCAAATGTTGTGTTTGTGTCCTTCCCCCTCTCTCCCCATCTTGTCTACCGCTCCCTATGTTATATGTTTTATGTGTCGGTTTGTCTTTCTGTGTGATTAATGTTCGCTCTTTCACGAGCCTCGATATTGTATACAACAAAAAAAAAAAAAAAAAAAAAAAAAAAAAAAAGTCAAAACTTTACATGGGGTGTACTTACTTTTTCACGTGACTATATATATATATATATATATATATATATATATATAAATCTCTCACGTGTGAATGGAGGGAATAACCAATCAGCTCTAACCAAAACAATTACCCGAGGTGGCTAGCTAGGATTATATCAATACATTGACTCCTTCCATGCTCTTATAGCCAAAAAAGCTGCATTACTGGAATCATGAAAGGCTACACAAACAAGGTAAGCCCTTTGCTGTTTCAAACTCTTCCCAGAGTCCTTCCATAACTGTAATGACATTTACACATAGTACACACAAGAGAATCCCAATGCTACGCATCCCCTCAGCTGCCAGCGCTAAAGGTTGAGCTTCTTCCGTCACAGCTCTTTTATAATCCCTAAGCAGGGGAAGAGCCAAGTATCAGATCAAAACGGCCTCTGGGTGGAAATACCTCAGCCCTTACTTATCAACGGTTTTGAGTGGAGTGCTTGCTTGAGTGCTAAGCCACTTGGTGAGCGCTTGACAATAAACGTGGTAACTGAACACACCCTGGTGTTGACTTAACGGTTAAGGTGGTTGGGGCCGCCGTAAAATCTTCGGGTCTTGAGTTTGAGCCTCTGTCATGCTGTTTAATAACACCAGGTGGTTGACTCAGCCTGTCATCCTTCCAAAGTCGGCAAAAATGAGTACCAGCTTACTGGAAACAGGGGCACTGCATCAGTAGCACAGATGCACTCCCAGCAATGATGGAACCAGCAGGCACAGGCTGCATACAAAACTATAACAATGCAACTGCATCGCCAATATGCCTCCGCAAAGTCCCACAACGGGTAGATGCCCTCGTTCTGTCCTAAAAATAAACAAGTTTGCTTTAAATCCTTTCAGCTGTTTTCAAGTATCACATTTTCACCGGCCATGACAGGTTTCACATCGATCGGTGAAGCAGTTTTAGAGAAGGGATTTTAAAAAATAAACATTTTTGGCTGGTATATCACTTCACCTGTGATGTCATCGTTATCATGCTTTTGTTCCACATTGGGAGTACTTGACAATTAAATGTGCCATGTTTAAAATGCTTCCATTCAGCGGTTTCCGAGAAATATTTTAATTATTTGCTTTTAATCCAAGATGGCTGCCATAGCACGTGACCTATGACGTCACAATTATCATAAAAACATTCTGCATGGGTGTCACACCTACCCTGAAAGTTTTGTCTCAATTGGACATGTGGTTGCTGAGAAAAACGAGGTTTAGCCCGTACGGACGGACGGACGGATGGACAACCTGAGTCGGCGGAGGCATAAAAATAATAACACTGCATGGGGTATCGTGTTCTATGAACTCTCCAGTTTAAGGGAAGGATATGGGGTTAGGGGCAAACGCTGCCTATGTCTAAGAGAGGTTCTAAACGCCGTGTGTACGAGGCATAAGTGGGCAAGATGAACGAATGTAAAGAACAGATGTAACTCAAACAAACAGAAAGCAGAACCAGAGCAGTTAAATCACATATGTTATTCGACATATGCAAAAACCTTGTGCAATTGCATCCTTTTTCACATTCTCTTCAGGTATGACCAGGTGTGGTTTTGCATTACCTGTCTGTAAACCTGATGGTGTATAAGCAGGAGCACAACGAAATCATGCAAATCGCTGATTACGGCAACTGGATACTTGTTTCACTCACAACCATCGTGAAAAAAGTAATAAATCAGTGCAGGAATGTACATGAAACTTACGAGAGGGGACAAAAGAGCTGTTGTCCGAAACCATGGAGCACATTGTCCAGCTATCGGTTAGGCTTGAGACAAGTCCTGATCCACCACAATCATTGGTCCCCACTTCACCAATGCATGCAGCTCCTCTCAATGGACCAGTCTAAAGAAGAAACACATTCCGGTTTAACTACAACATTATCATAATCATTATTATCCCCACGCCTTAAAAATGTATATTGGAATCGGCTCCGTCTGTCTATCTGTCTGTCTGTCTGTCTGTACGTCACAATATCTCCTCCTAAATATATTTTTATCTTGCAGAAATTCACTAAACTTCGTAGTTCTGATCACCACATGGCAAGAAGGGTGCGGTCAAAAAGCAAGCAATGGAATTATGGGAATATTATTAAATGAAACTTTGTTTATGCAATCAACATTGAGGAACGTATGAAATATGTAACGATTTTAAGGGTTAAACTCCAGTTTCATGCTCCAGGGACTGCAGACCGAGAGGGGTCAAAACAGAAGTTGTTTTTTTACTCAAAATTTGATATAAAGAATTCCACATGTATCACCAGGAATAAACCAATTTTTTTTTTTCTTAAGCTGATAATGGAATGGTTTGTCTTTTGCAATTTTGATACAACATATGAGATCTGAAACAGAGTTTGCGGCATGTTGATATTGTTGCGGAAATGGTTTATCGGGGTTAACATTTTATACCTTACCAATAGTTATTTCCATAGTGCATGATTAGCATAAGCGTGAGGTAATTTAATTGAGATATAAGATTCTGTGTTGATACTTGCATAGCAAGTCGCTGTCTTCTCTCCCTAACATTGGTGTCTAGAACTGATTTTAACCTTAAATACCTTTTCTAAGGCAAATTTATTTGATACTTGTGGAATTCCCTGGCATGGGGCTTTTGCCCCGGCATGGGGCTTTTGTAATGTATTATATGTATTTTTATTAGGAAATTTGGCCTCGCAACACCGTAAAGGCACGAGTTTTGGTGCCAAGGCGTAGGTTTTGGCGGGAGTGTAAGCATTGGACATTCAGGGATCAAGGGGAGTGGGTAAGCGAGGGGCCTCTCATGGCTCTGCTTGCCTGGGCAATTGGCCTGGGAATGAACACCCTTCATAGGGGCATACCCGAGGGACGTCATGAGGCAGCGAGTGCACCGAAGGTATAAAGATGGGTGCAAAGGGGGGCCCGGGGGAGATTTGCCATGGTCCACGCTGCAAGAGCTGCACAGTTTTCTCCATGTGTGCGGTCGGCACAGAGGACACAACCTGCCACATCAGTGCTTCCCCGACTGAAAGAGGGTGGTTGCGCATGCAGCTCTACCTCCACCTTGTCTGCTCGCGTTCGATGGAGCCTCGGCTCAAGACCGGACCTGTTCCCCGCAGTGCCACACGTTTCCCTTTGGGACTTGCTGCACTCAACCGAGCACAGCTATGGTATTTTCAGTCTTGTCCGCCTCCTTGGTCATTTCTTTCTCATGGTGTGTCTGAGTCTTCAAGGTTACATAATTAAGGGCCTTGTGATCATACAAAACCTGTGCCATGTAGTGTATAATAGTTGTGTAGTATTTTATCATCATTGCTGCTTTTGTTATCCCTCCCCTGTTGTGCAATACACTTTGCAAACCAACTTGGTCTCTGTGGAGTGATTCGAGTTGCCCTGATCATGAGCCGCAGTGGCTCTTAATCATCAGTTAAAGGACAGATTGGGTTTGGGGGTGACCACTTCCCGTACAAAACGTATGACCACTTCCCGTACAAAACGTATGACCACAAAACGGTGACCACTTCCTTCCCTGCATCTGGCATGGCAAACCGCTTGTGCCACAAATTTTGTGTGGGAATTTGCCGAGTGTAAGGGAATTACAAGCACGTCGGTCCCTCGAACGACTCAGACGTTCCACTGAAGTATGGTATAATGGCAAATAGGCCCACGACCCTGTTCGAAGCATCCGAACTGGAGGACTGGCGTGACCATTTTAATAGTGTTTTGTCATGATTCGGACGAGGAAACGGGCTCTGGTTGGACAACTGCAACAATATTTTGCAAATATACCATGTGATGACAAACATGTCTTTTTAAAGAACTTTTACAATGGCAATACAACAACAACAACATGCATTTTAAGGCCATTTTCCCTGCTAGAGCGGGGGTTAGCCTTGAGGTCCCCATGACAATCTTCTCCATCTTGCCCTATTTTCTGCATCTCTCCTTGTTAACCACCTTGCACGCATTTCTTCTTCCAGCATCTTTAGCCAAGTCTTTCTCGGTCTTCCCCATCCTCTACTTCCTTCTACATTCATTTCCATCACTCTTCTCAACCAGTCACTTTCATCCTTCCTCAACACATGACCAAACCATCTCAACCTGTTCCTCTTCACAGCATCAATCACAGGCTCTATTCCCATCATTTTTCGCAATTCATCATTTGTCTTCCTCTCTCTCAACGATACTCCGCACATCCATCGAACCATTCGCATTTCCACCCTTTCCAACGTTCGTTGCTGCTCTACGTTCATTACCCATGTTTCGCTCCCATAAATCATAACACTTCTCACACATGCAGCATACACCTTTCCCTCCAGCTTCAACGACACTCCCCTCCTCATCAGCACGCCACTCAGTTCCCGAAACTTCTTCCATGCACATCTCACTCGAGCAACCGTTGCCGAGTCTGATCCACATTCTCCATTCAGCATGTCTCCGAGGTAGCAAAATGTTTTCACACCTTCCAGCTTCACGCCGTCTCCAAGATCCAACTCAACATTTCCTCCATGTGCAGCTCCCTCTGTGCACACCTTACATTTGAATGTAGCTGCCACACTGGTTAATGACCCTCTCAGACCACTACATTTTTGATGAACCCACTCAGCGCACATTGTACATTGAATGGAGTTCACTCCGACACCCTTCCTGCACACAGCACAGGGCCACTTCCCAGTTCTTTCCACCTCACCACATGCTTTACCACTTGCCATCACCTTCGTCTTTCTGATATTCACCTTCAGACCTTTTGTCTCCATACATTCCTTCCACTTGTTCATCTTTTCCTTCAGTCCATCCATACTTTCCGCAATCAACACCAGATCATCTGCATACAACAACTCCCACAGTAAACCCTCCTTTACGTTCTGAGCCAGCACCTCCATCACAGCTACAAATAGTAGTGGACTTAGTACCGACCCCTGATGCACTCCCACCTTCACCTCAAACTCACCACTGTTCCCGTCATTCGTCCTTACAGCTGTGTGCGCTCTTTTGTACATTGCCATCACTACTCTGATCAACCATTCCTCCACTCCTAACTTCCTCATTGCCCATGTCAATACTTTGCGTGGAACCCTATCGAATGCTTTCTCCAGATCAACAAACCCAAGAAACAACTTCTCCCTCTTCTCCATGTACTTCTCCTGCAACTGCCTCACAATAAAATGCGCGTCTGTCGTTCCTCTTCCTGGCATAAATCCAAACTGCATTTCGTCGATCTTCACCTTCTTCCTTATCCTCCTCTCCAACACCCTTTCCAATACCTTCATTCCATACTCCATTGCTCCAATAACTTTATCGCTCGGTACGAGCCACACTCTAGAGGGTCACCTTTCCCCTTGTATAGAGGGACGAGGGTACTCAGTTCCCAATCCACTGGAATGCGGCCTTCTTTCACCACCAGATTACAGATCTCTGTCATTCTCTTCACACCCCAACTTCCTGCTGCCTTCAACATATCTCCCACAACTCCCATCGGCCCTCCCGCTTTTCTACTGCCGGTCTACTTTTCTACTGCCGGCTTTTCTACTGCCGGTCCTAAAACTGGGTTACTCTCTATGTTGCCATCCCATTCATTCTCTGTATTCAACAGCATTTCCATATATCTTTTCCATCTTACTTTAATTCCATCTGGGTCCACAACGATTTGTCCCACTTCATCCTTCAAGCAACTCACCCCCATCACATCACACCTCTCTTTCGCTATCTGCTTTGCAATCCTGAATACTGCTCTCTGACCCTCTTCCGAATCCAAGCGTTCTCCGAACATTTTCCAACATGCCTCCTGCGCCTTTGCTACCTCTTTCTTTGCAGCCTTCTTGGCTGCCTTATAACTTTCATGTTCTGCTGTTTCTGCTCCCGTACCCTTCGCCTTCTGCCACTCCTTGAACTTCTTCCTCTTCTCGTCAATCCTCTTTCCAACTTCATCATCCCACCACCATGTTTCCGAGTGCCTCGGTGGTCCTTTTGTCCATCCACATACCTCACCAACGGCTCCCAACAGACTAGCTTTCATTGACATCCAACCACTTTCAAGCTCAACCACATCATCCTCTACCCTACTGAGCCTCTCTTTTAATGCCTCCCTTACTGTCACCTCTTTCAACCTCCACACCTTCATTCTCGGTTGGTACTTCACCCGCCGAGCTCTCCTCGCACCTTTCACCCTTATGTCGCAGACAACCAAGTAATTGGTTGCAATGGCAATGATGATAGCAAAGGAAGAAAAATTAGAGAAAGAGGCTTAAAAGGAAGAGGTGGAAGAATGTGGGAGAGGAAGGTAGAGGAAGGAAGAAGGGGAAGGTTTGTCAGCATCTGTAAGAATTTACAATATATTTTTGACCATAGCAAGTTACACAAAATACCAAATGAAAGCAAGTATTCACCGAGCTTTCAGCAGGTGAAGGTGCAGGTGTAGTCAGAGGCAGTAGTGGATCAGGGAGGGTTCCAGCTGGACCAAGAAGATCTGACCCCTTATGTCTGTCTCCCCCCTGTTTCGAACAACACCAGCATATGTTTGTCACAAACTATAAATAATATGTATGTCTTGTGTCTCTAACCCTACAAAGGCACACTTTAAATGCATATGAGGATCATCCCAGAAGGTCGCCCCACCCATGGATTAGACGTGTGATGGCATACCATTGAGAAACTTTATCCATGTTACATTATTCAACACAATGTCCATCCTCTTCAATCCACTTCGTCTAACTATCTCCGTAAATTTAGATCGAAGCACGAAGCCTTCCTTCTGAAGTGTCCTTGATGCAGTGGACGTGACTGTGTTAACCTCTTCATCGGATACAAAAGGTCTTCAACCAAGATCGTTTTTCATTTTGAGGAATAAGTAGGATTCGCATGGAGTCAAATCCAGTGCATATGTTGAGTGAGGCAAAATCTCGCGCTCCCAGGACGTAACAGTCGTAACAGTCACGGCCATTGCATTTTACATGTGGTACAGTGTTGTCACGGAAGAGGATGGTATTGTTCAGAAGAGATGGACGCTTTTTCATGTGGACAACTCAGCCCTTTCCAGTCTGGTGAACAAGACAAGTTCTGTCTCGTAGTCATGGCAGCAAGTATCTCTCCAGAAATTATGTATTCCAAGCAAGCGCCATTTTCTTTCTGAAAACCACAAAAATGCTGTTGACAAAGAAAAAGCTAGTTTAGTTTCTGCTCCTCCGTGAGAAGGATATCACCTATTATTTCCCCCAGAAAATGAGTGAACGTATGATGCACCGTTGCCTTTGGTGTACCTTACTCTGTTTTAAGGTCTTGAATTGTGAGATATGTTGATGTTGAATAAGTTCATCAAGTACAGCAACATTGCCGTTGTCTGGAGGAAGGCCTGCACCGGAATGGACTCCTTGCACATCTGTGGGCAAAGCCGTCTAGAACAGTGTTTGTCTGTCTGTATGGATGTCCCCTCAAATGCAAACCAAACTACTGCAATCATCTAACCCAGTGTTTTCTATCATTCTGTTTATTTTACCTATCCCTAAACACTACCTTACCTTGTCTTTTACACCGTTTTAACATCTAACCAACTAGACCACCAGAGTGTTCATAGAACACCTCTCCCCGCACAATCATGAGAAAAAGGGCATGGGAAGGGTATTTGCAACTCTTGCTTCGCGTTTCCGAGCACGATATATATAATATAATAGCTTTGTTTGTGAACTTTGAATAACCGGCACAACGGCAACCATATGAAGCCAAAGGGTCAACTGGTCCAGACCAGACCAACGGGTCAAATGGTCCAGCTAAACCTTCTACCAACTCTCATCAGAGAAACTGACGATTTTGGAACGGTCTTTGAGAAAAAGATGCACTAAATAAACAGAGAACAGATGTCGTCGTTTCTTCGCTCGGCTTCGTTGCATCATTGCATCGCCGCCATTTTGTCTGAGTCTCGCTGTTATTCCACCCTCATTTGATTGCTTGGGCCGGCATAAAAATTTTTCCCAAGCACTGCTAATGCGAAGAGTTTTGGAAGTGCCAACAAGACGATTTCTGTCCTACATTGTTAAAATATATAATTAAATTGAAATCAAGTCGTTTCCCGATCATATAAATAGATTGACAGATGGAGAAAACCAATGAATTGCTTAATCTCGCTTTGGGGTAATAACCCCGCACTGTCCCGCAGAGGGAGGATGTTGTTTGTGTGTGTTTACAGCCCAAGCTATAGCAATGCTATAGCAAACACGTACTCCACGTACTGCTTCTTCTTCCTCCCATCCGTAAGGATAGGCTCTTTGCTTGCAATTCATGAAAGAAAAAGTGTGAGAAACCTGTAGTTATCCCTAGAAGTATCCCTAGGTATTTTGCAATCCCCTACAAGTTACTCACCTCAAAAAACTGACGCACGTGCTGACTATTGTACAAAGCAGGGATGTTTGCCGAGAACTGCAACAGATCCTCTGCACATTGCCGTCGCTCTTCAATCACAGTCTCTTCAAAGCGCCCTTCCATGGGATGGGGAAAAGACCTTGGAGGTGAATTGATTACAGATGTGAAAGTAAACATGACATCATAATGCAGAAACATTTTCAGGTTCACAATCGAGAGCTATACATGTAAAGTGAACTTGGAGTTGCTTTTACCAAAGACCGTTCCTTTTGAAAATGGCGGGAACTCCTCAGATCTTCTGAATAAGTTTCTATGAATCATGAGCAGCTCCTTATGGAGCTTCTTGAAATCGTTATACCTCTTCCACACCACAATCTGCAAAACATACAACAACCGTGGATCGTATAACACCGTCCGTGATTGCAATGATTCTACTGAATAAATAAATAAATAAATAAATACACAAATATAAAGCTGCAAAAGGTTTTGAAAAAATCCAAATAAATTGTTAAAGTCACTTTTGGTCACTCGGTCACTTTCTTCTGCCTGTCCTTCTCCTTTGGTCACCTACTGTCTGTCTGCAAGTAAGCTAACATTACTCACATTTACAAGAAGTGCGCAAAACATATCCTCTCAATTACACGCTTACACGCCTGTAAGCTTATTACCAATTCCAAGCGCCACAAAGCAGTGTTCTGGGCCCATTCCTAGACCTGATCTTCATCAATGATCTCTACGAATCTCTGGTCCACCCTCTGCCGTGACATCCCTCATCCTTCAGACAGCCAGCTGTAGCCTCTACCCTCTCTTCAGAACTTGACAAAATCACAAGCTGGTCTAACACTTGGAATATGTCTTTTAATCCTGACAAACCTCACACTGTCATTATCACTCTCTGAAAGGACCGTTTGGCAGCCACCTCTCCCCCCCATCTATTTTCTTAGCAATCCTCTTGAGGAAGTTTGTCATTCAAAGCCCTGGGTCTCACTATCAGCCAGAATCTTTATTGGGCAAACCACATTTCAAAGTTGTCCTTCAAAGCTAGGTGCTAACTGGGCATCCTCCATCATACAAGGTCTTTCCTTGGCACACCTGAACTCCTATCCACCTACAAGGTCTTCATCTGCCGCTTGATGGAGTAATGCTCTCCCCTCTGGGCTCACTCCCCCACCTCACATCTTAAGCTGAGTCTATGGGTTTATCGCTTCGATATCGCAGACAGGTCGGTGGTCTTCCCGTCTTCTACCGCCTCCTTCCTGGTCTTGCACCCTCTGCTCTTTCCTGCTTTGTTCCTCCCAGGTTTCTGCAGAGCACACACGGTCCACCAACAAATCCTTCTGGTTAAACTACCGAAATCCAGGATCACTGCTCACCTCCACACATTTGTTCCTCCTTTTGCCCATGTGGAGCCAACTTGCACATTCTCTTCAATCTCATTCTTCCCTCCAGGTCTTCAAGACAGATGATCACCACTATCTCAGATCATCCCCAATCCAAAACCATGATATTTTCTCGCCTCATTAACCAACACCCCAAACCCACCCCAATCCCTCCTAATTCCAAATTTCCCGCTTTCTCTCCTGAGAGTTCCCTTCTGTATCCATCTTGTCCACCCCGTGCATCCTCTCCTGCCCCCCATTCCTTCCTACACCAATTGTTTGCCTGCCTGCCCCTGTCTTGGGGTTCAGCTCTGCTGTTGGTTTCTCCCCCCTCTCTCTACTGTTCCTTTTGTCATGTTGTGTCCTGATCCGTTCAGTGTATTAGTATCAGCCCTTCCATGAGCCTCGACTATGTATACAAAAAAAGGTCACTGTACATGCCTTGGAATTTTTCTCCCAGGAGAAGTTAGTTTGATGGGATTAGCGGGCCCTGTGTGGGATAGATTAGTTTCGGGATTTTAGGGGGGCAGGAGCTCAGTATTAGATAGAGGGATTAGCGGGACAACTAGGGATAGAGTAGGGTATGGCTGAAGCTGGCCGTCCTACCTACTGCCACCGCACGCTCCTGCCGCATGCTCCTACATCATCTGCCGGCTCGTTACGTCTGCTGGGCACTCACCTGTTGCCACTTGCCAGTCTAGCCTGTCAGTCATGTCATAGCTTTGTCATTGCCAGCCATGCCATCTGCTGTATCACCTACCATGCCACTGTTACCTGCTGTGCCATTTTGCTGGGCCATAAAGGCCCCAAGACCCACAATGCTTCAAGGCCACATGGGCAGAGTTTGATTGCTCATTGGACCACAAGGGCCATTTGTGTATTGTTGCTGTGGGCCACATGGGCCAAACCCCTTATAAAGGCCATATGGGCCAATAAGACCTTGTTTAATGGGCATGTGGGCCCACTGTGTAACTTTTGTGGGCCCTCAAGGCCACAAAAAACTCCAATTGTGAAGAGGCCATTTGGGCCAGGGGAGCACCAGGTGTTGAGAGGCTCTGTGGTCACTAACGACACTTGTAGTGCCTGGACGCAGGCACTACAAGTGTCAGCATTGGGGGTGGGGTCTGATACCGGGTATGGCGGTCCAGACCTTATGGACTTCATCGACTCTTCGTAGCAAGAAGAACAGGTCCTCCTAGTTTTAGTACATACAGCCTTTTCCAAACCACACGTTTTCTAATTTCCGGATTTAGTGCTGTTTAATTCATGTGTAATAGTGAGTGAATGCGTAGAATTGGTGGAGCAACGCATCAGCTTATGATGAATACAATATTGATTTTTCTTGTTGTACATGGGGGATTTCAGACAAGGGTGGGGAGAAGTCTTGTATGTTAAATGGGGTCATGCCCAGCACTGCTCTGCCTTTTGAGAGCAGACTCAGGAGAGTCAGAAGAAGGAAGGTGGAGGTGGTGTTGGGGAAATGACTACCAATGGGCTATAGATGCTTAATAAAGCATAGTTATGTATTTCATGATTGTCTCAGCATAAGTGTAAGGTAATTAAATGTGATGTTAGATATGCATATCTATGCGCTGTCTGCCTCTATTTGTTATCCATCTCACGTGGTATGACTGAGGCCTTAAGTTAGTTAATTAAGGGATCCTGATCGTTCATTGGTTTTGTGGGCGTGTATATTAGGTAGAGGGTAAAGAGGGTTTTATTGTCGATTATTGATTGCTTGTTCTGTTTCCCTGCCCTGTGACATCATTTTCACCTTATTAAATATACCTGGTCTCGAGGGTGACTTTGTTCTGTGGTGGCTGCTTCATTTGATGGTTTTGTAAAGATCTCTTAAGGGATACTTTATCATGGTCTCCATGCCGCTAGTAAGACCACATAATGTGACTTAGGTCACTTGGGCTCATGACAAAGATTAGATCGAGTCATATGACACCTATTGATTGGTGCAGCACTGAGTTGCTTTAAGACTTCCAATCTGCATGGTATCACAGTCGTCAGACGCAGATCTGGCCAGGAGTCCTCAAAGTGGTCGACTGTTGTGGTCACTTTAACAGATTTGAAATGGTCCGACAGATGAAAAACCATATTGTTACAGTTTTGGAAGACCACGGGGAAACACACCAAACACATAAATTAATCCTCGAGTTCAGATATATCTGTTGTATTTTGTTTAGTTACATAACCTCTCCCTGTATCAATGGACAGGGAAATGTGTTGTGTTTGTGTCGCAGATTTGAATCCCTTTGTAATTCTTCTTTTTCTTAATCCCCACTTTTCGTTTCTCTCTTCTTATCTCTCTCCCCATCTTCCTCAATCTCTCCGTCTCTCTCTCTCCACACCTCTTTTCAGCGCATCAATACACACTTTGCAACACACAACATTACACTTTACAAAACGCACATTACATTTCATTACAAATCCAAAGGTGAACCTCAACAACATAGCAGAGCTGAAGCAGCAGAAACAAGGGCAGCATATATGGGTGGGGTGGCCAGTCAACGGCGTCCCTGAGACAGGAGCTCAGCCAATGAGAGCCGCATAGCAACAGGAGCACACGATTGGGAGGTGGCACTGGTGAAGATCAAGCTGCACTAGGTGCTGGTCGGTCCTTAGACCACTTCTCACCCGAGGACTTTATAAACCCAAGCATCCGAGGACTTGCGGCTGGTATATGTCCAGGGAACATCCGATCGAGGAGCCAACCGCTGTGAAAATGAAAGGACTGGTGCCGCGGAGCAAGAGCTGCGGAGTTTTTCCATGGACATGCCAGCGACACAATGACCCATACGTTTTGTCACTTCCTGTCCCCAATTACACCCTTTATCCATTCAGGGCTGGGATACTGCCTCACATTCACGATTTCCTCTCGCACCACGAGCATTCACACGCACGTTTCCCCCACATGGCACATCACACCCTCACCCCCTTTTCTTTCTCCCCACCCCCCCTCCCCCCCTTGGGACAAATGTAAGCCCGCAGGTTGGCATCGGGTGCGCGAGGGGTCGCCAAGACCTTACCAAGACCTTAGCAACACCAAGTCTTCACAAATTGCCCGATTGCCTTTTCCGTATTTGGTTAGACACTAGTGTGTAAATAGTGGATGTGAGTTCTGCACCGCAGTATTGTTATGGTCAGTGACTAGCCAATGTCCCACTTACGGTATTTCTCGGCCGTTCTTGAGTGGCATTAGTGGGGCATTGTGAGCACGGTTCACTATCTTGGGAGGTTTTAATTTGCTGAGAAGGTAACGTGGGAATTTGACGTGAGGACCCTACCAAAATTAATTGTCGCAGACTTAGTCCATGGTTGCTTAGCAACACGTCGGGTACCATGGAGTTATCTGCAGCTTGTCGGTTTCAGGGTCATGGGTCGGGAAGCAGGTCTGAGAAGCCCAACGTGACCCGGACTGGCGAAAACGTAACAACATACATATACATTATACACATACATCTTTTTTTGTATGTAGCTCAAGGCTGCGGGGTAGCATCATTGACTAAGGGTGACCTCTGCAGGTTAGGGCAGGGATTTGGAATTTGGCCAAGATGCCGGCATAGCTCACCTACTTTTCACAAAGAACACAATGGAATCTCTAACATCCACAAATGAATGCCGGCAGATGGTTTACTGAGTCTCATGTCCATCAGAGGGACGGCACACATATTGATGAATCACCCTACCTATGAAACTGGGATGTCAGTTTATAGCTGGGCCGAGATTCAAATCCAAGCGAGACAGTTTTGAGGTGAGTTTGCGTACCACTAGGAGTCTAGGACATCCTGTCAGCCTTATATACATCATGGATACACCAGACTATATATTAGAGTGTCCGCTCTGTGTCTGGGTGGTCTGCGGTTGGAACCCCAGCCGCCACACGACAACAACTTGGTACGTGCTGGCTTCCTTGCTTGATGCTCAGCATTTAAAAGGATAGAGCATGGACAAACAATGCTAGGAAGGCAATGGTAAACCACC
>NC_136265.1:207573996-207718996 GCF_964187855.1 Myxine glutinosa
GGAATCCATCATCGCTTCTGATATTAAATCCTTCTCCAATGACTTGATCTCGGATCGTCTTTGGATTCAGACCAGGTCACACTACTCTGGACATGCTGCTTCTGCTGTCTCAACAATGGATGGAGCTCCTCAATGCCAAACAGGAAATTAGAGCTGTCTCCCTCAACATATCACGTGCCTTTGATACGGTCTGGCACCCAGCTCTGCTCACCAAACTCTCCTCCTATGGTATCCATGGAAATCTCCACTCATGGCTTGCGGACTTCCTCTCTGGTCGTAGTCACCGTGTGGCCCTGAATCGATTTCTCTCATCTCCCCCTTCCTGTTCAGGCTGGAGTTCCACAAGGCAGGGTTCTGGGCCCTGTGCTTTTTCTGGTCTTCATCAATGATCTCTCTGACACTCTGGAAAATCCTATCTCTTTGCTGATGACTCCACTCTCTGCCGCTCCATATCTCAGCCCTCATATCGGCAGGCAGCAGCCTCTTCACTCTCTGCAGACCTGGACAAAATCACAAACTGGTCAAACAAGTGGAACATGTCTTTCAATCCTGACAAATCTCACACTCTCACTTTGTCTCTCCGTAAAGACCGTCTGGACAACCCTCCCATCTACTTTCTGAACAATCCTCTTGAAGAAGTTCTGTCACTCAAGCTTTTGGGTCTCACTATCTGCCATGATCTTTCCTGGGAAAACCACATTTCCAAGCTGGCCTCCAAAGCCAGTCACTGACTAGGCGTCCTCCGTCGTGCAAAGTCCTTCCTTAGCACACCTGAGCTCCTCCCCACATACAAGGCTTTCATCGGCAGCTTGATGGAGTACTGCTCTCCCCTCTGGGCTGGTGCTCCTGCCTCACACCTAGCTCATCTTCACGCGGTTTAAACCAAAGCTTTCAGAATCATTGGAATCTCCCTTGATTAAGCCGAATCTGGGGGCCTTTCTCTCTTTCACCGCAGGCACGTTGGTGCTCTTTCTGTCTTCTACCGACTCCTCTTCGGCCTTGCTCCCCCAGCTCTCTCTGGGCTATGTCCCTCAAATATTCCTGCAGGACACAAAAGATATGCCAGCAACCCTCTTCTGGTGAAACTGCCAAAATCAAGACTCTCTGCTCACCTTCACTCCTTCATTCCTCTTTTCTCCCACCTCGAGAACAAACTCCCACACTCTCTTCAATCCCTCTCATCCCTCCAGTTCTTTAAAACAGCTGTTCACCACCATCTCTTATCTTCCCCCATCAAAAACCTTGATCTTTTCTACCCCCGTTAAAACACCCCAAATCCACCTCTTTCAATCTCTGACTTCTTTCCTGAAATCCTTAATAGTGTTCATTTGCTATACAGTGCGTATCAAAAAAAAGGTAATCCGAATTCAAGGGGTTAATATGCAAAGGTTATTTATTTTGACAATTTACATGTGGTTTACTAATTAAGAGGAGATCCTCAGCTTTCCATTGATACCTTCCACGCATCATTGCTGTCACACATGACCGAGTACATGTTCATTGAAAATGACAAGTTCAAATCGCATTTTTACAGGTTTGGCTAATCGATGCAAAATGAACGTCAGATGTGAACTTTTCTCAGGAATGATTGGCCTTTATGCACCCACACCTTCAACATGTTCACCTCCCCTTTGAACACAAAGCTCACAGCGGCGGAGCATGCCCTGAATTGCTCGTCTCACCATAGCCGGGTCATTGCGCAAAGCATCCACTTCATGTCGAATACGGCCCTGCAATTCGTCAAGATCACGGGGAGGAGTTACGAACACCTTGTTCTTTAAATGTCCACAAAGGAAATAATCACATGGTGTGAGGTCAGGTGATCTTGGCGGCCATTCCACTGCATGGTTGAGTGCTATGACTCGGTCTCCAAAGAGTTCCCTCAGTCGATCTCGGACAGCGATAAGACGATGTGCTGGAGCACCGTCTTTGGCCCACCAGAGATATCTGAAGACACCACGAACCTGTCGCTCAAAGTTCTCCTCCAGCTGCGGTAAAACTTCATCATTGATCATCTGCAGATACCTGTTACCATTGACATTCCTTTGAAAGAAAAATGGTCCGATCACCTGACCACTTCCACAAAGTCCCAACCAAACAGTCCACTTTTGTCGATTCATGTTGGTTTCAAAATTAAATTCCGGGGGTTGTCCTGTCGGTGCATATTCAAGAACATTATGGGTATTGACCTTGCTGTCCATGGCGAAAGCAGCTTCGTCGCCGATAATGAGATACTGCAGGAAATTGACATCTGCTTCGCAACGTGTTGTCAACCATCTGGCAAGCACCAGCCTTCTGGCAAAATCCCCTGGCGTAAGTTGATGCCGGATGTGAATCCGATATGGATGTTAGTGGAGGTCCAGTCTTGTGATTCGATTGAATGTTGCCGAAGGCAATCCCGTCCAATTTCGTCTTGCGCTGGTATCCCTAGGATGCTCCAAAACTTGCTGCCTTACTGCTGCAATGTTCATTTCCGATCGCCCAGTGCGCCTCCTACCAGAATTCTCCTTGTTGCGGTTGAGGCTAGTGCCATGCTCTTGGTATTTTCTAACATTCGCCCAGATGGTTTTGGCTGCTGGAAGCTCTCGTTCTGGGAAACGTTCCCTGAACGCATCACGAGTTCGCTGCAAACTTCCAGTTTGGTGAAAGGTTGTAACCACAAAGGTCTGCTGTTCAGTCGTAAGTTAAACCATCTTTTCAATGACTCAGACTGTCTCTAAACCCATACACCCATACATACATACAATACCCATCTTAAACAAAGGATGACGCAACCGACGATTACCAGACCAGCTTAACAATTTTACATAATCAACTTGGCAGTCGACAAGTAATGCGTCCATTTAAAACTGACTTGCACCGATTAGCCAAACTTGTAAAAATGCGATTTGAACTTGTCATTTTCAATGAACATGTACTCGGTCATGTGTGACAGCAATGATGCATGGAAGGTATCAATGGAAAGGTGAGGGTCTCCTCATAATTGGTAAACCACATGTAAATTGTCAAACTAAATAACCTTTGCATATTAACCCCTTGAAATCGGATAACCTTTTTTTGATACGCATGTATACCGTGTACCCTGTCCATCGCCATCCCCACCTCCCCTGCCACGGACCCGACCCTCTCTCTTCCACAGATCTACCAATGTCCCTGTTCACTACTGTTGTTGTGCTTGTATGTGTTCCTCTCTCCCCCTCTTGTCTCCCGCTCCCTTTATTTATTGTATGTTTTATGGGTCCGTACATGTTTTAATGTGTAATGCGTTATAGCTCTTACACGAGCCTTGACTCTGTATACAAAAAAAACCAGACACACACAAACGTAGACACACACAAACACACACACACAGAAACACACCTGCCCCCACACACACACACACACACCTGCCCACACACACACACACACACACACAAACACACCTGCCCACACACACACACAAACACACCTGCCCACACACACACACAAACACACCTGCCCACACACACACACAAACCACACCGGCCCACACACACACAAACACACCTGCCGACACACACACACAAACACACCTGCTCACACACACACACACACCTGCCCACACACACACAAACACAACTGCACACACACAAACACACCTGGACAACTGGAGACACACACACACACCTGCACACACACAAACACACCTGCCGACACACACACACAAACACACCTGCTCTCTCTCTCACACACACACACACACACACACACACACACACACACACACACACACACACACACACCTGCCCACACACACACAAACACAACTGCACACACACAAACACACCTGGACAACTGGAGACACACACACACACCTGCACACACACACACGCACACCCAACACTACCAAACCCGGCAAAACTGCCGAGGCCTAGTTGGTGCAGCGTGCGCACCAGGCTCGCCTAGCCTGTCCGACCGGAGCACGCTGAACCGAGGCCCGACGGATGGTGGTAACAAGTTCGGGTGCATGCGGAAATGCTCGCGTGTTCCGAATCGCACACGTCACTCACACGAGCCGTGACCCGGTACACCGTGTAGCCCCTGCGGTGCTTCTCCGGGTGACTGACCGTGTAAAAGCGCGCGAATTTCCCCGCAGCCGTGTCCGGCATCGTGCGGGACCGAAGCGTTACATTACATGGCCGCCGTGGATCGCAGAGCGGCGGCGAAGAAGGAACAAAGCAAAGCACCTTCCGGCTCCGGAACCTCGTCACCGTCACCGTGTATTCAAATGCGGCACCGAATTGTTATCTTTGTTGTTCTGAACACCAATGTCGTCATTAATACGTCATTCCTCATCGATTTGTTTGTCATCCGCAGCGCTTTCCATGGCGCGCAACGCAAACACGGACTGAGCATGAACCCTGATGCATGCAGAGAGGGAGAGGGAGAGGGAGAGCATCGTGTCACGAATGTTGAGCCAAAGTTCCACATTAGCTCTTGTTCACTCTCAATCCCTTTGGTTAAAGCAGGAGACGGGGGACGGGACGAGTGAGGAGGAGGGAGGGAGGAGGCTTGTGGGAGGGAGAGGAGGGAGGGAGGGGAGGGAGGGAGGGGAGGGTCGCAATCACTTATCAATATGCGTGTGTGTGTTTGTTTGTGTGTGTTTGTTTGTGTGTGTTTCTTTGTATGTGTGTGTGTGTGTGGGCAGGTGTGTTTGTGTGTGTGTGGGCAGGTGTGTTTGTGTGTGTGTGGGCAGGTGTGTTTGTGTGTGTGTGGGCAGGTGTGTTTGTGTGTGTGGGGGCAGGTGTGTTTGTGTGTGTGTGGGCAGGTGTGTTTGTGTATGTGTGTGTGTGTGTGTTTATGTGTGTGTGTGTGTGTGTGTGTGTGTGTGTGTGTGTGTGTGTTTTGTCTGTTTGGGTGTGTGTGTGTGTGTGTGTGTGTGTGTGTGTGTGTGTGTGTGTGTGTGTGTGTGTGTTTTGTCTGTTTGGGTGTGTGTGTGTGTGTGTGTGTGTGTGTGTGTGTGTGTGTGTGTGTGTGTGTGTGTGTGTGTGTGTGTGTGTGGACAGGTGTGTTTGTGTGTGTGTGTGTGTGTGTGTGGACAGGTGTGTTTGTTTGTGTTTGTGTGTGTGTGTGTGTGTGTGTGTGTGTGTGTGTGTGTGTGTGTGTGTGTGTGTGTGTGTGTGTGTGTGTGTGTGTGTGTGTGTCCGGGCTGTAACTTTGTTGCCATTTGAGTTTTGTCATCAAATTTTCAACAAAGCTTTATTATGATAAAATGGAGAAGAAAAATTAATAATTTTGTCATTAAATGTCGAAATGTTAAATGTCAGCATCACCGAAAATGAGCAATTTTCATCTAATTCACCTGAAATTTAAATTTACCATTTGAGTTTTATCATCAAATTTTCACCGAAGCTTTATTATGAGAATATCGAGAAGGCAAATTAATAATTTGGTCAAAAGGTCAAAGGTCAGCATCACATAAAATCGTGAATTTTCAACGGATTGACCTGAAATTTTAAGAATTTGCTTTTTGGGTCACAGAATTGGTTAACCAATCAAAATGTAGATGCTGATTTTTTTGTAGATCAAAAGGTCAAAGGTCAATGCTTCATAAAATCATCAATTTCCATTTTTTTTTTCGCTCACCTGGAACGAAGTTCATGGGAGCTTACGCGATGGCACGTCGTCCGTCCGTCAGTCCGTCCATCAGCTCGTCAGTCCGTCCGTCCATCCGTCCGTCAGTCCGTCCGTCTGTCCATCCGTCCGTCCGTCTGTCCATCCGTCAGTCCGTCTGTCCATCTGTATGTCCGTCAGTCCGTCAGTCCGTCCGTCAGCTCGTCAGTCCGTCCGTCCATCCGTCCGTCCGTCAGTCCGTCTGTCCATCCGTCAGTCCGTCTGTCCATCTGTATGTCCGTCAGTCAGTCCGTCTGTTCGTTCGTCTGTCCGTCTGTCCGTCCGTCAGTCCGTCCATCCGTCAGTCCGTCTGTCCATCTGTATGTCCGTCAGTCCGTCCGTCAGTCCGTCTGTTCGTTCGTCCATCTGTCCATCCATCAGTCCGCCCGTCCGTCAGTCCATCCATCTGTCCGTCCGTCAGTCCATCAGTCCGTCCGTCAGTCCGTCTGTCCATCTGTATGTCCATCTGTATGTCCGTCAGCCCGTCCGTCAGTCCGTCTGTTCGTTCGTCCATCTGTCCATCCATCAGTCCGTCCGTCCGTCAGTCCATCCATCTGTCCGTCCGTCAGTCCATCAGTCCGTCCGTCAGCTCGTCTGTCCGTCCGTCCATAAATACTTGAAACTTATTCTCCGAAACCGCTGATGGGATTGCGACCAAATTTGGCACAAATGATCATTGTTGTGTTTCGACTAAAGTTTGTTCATGGCATTAAAAAAAATCGGGGTTTCAGGGGGTTTACCGGGGTCAAAGTGGATCCAGGTTTGACCCCCCAAAATAGACATTTGCTTTCTTCTCTGCAACTACACACACTATTTCTATGAAACTTTACCACAACCTTTATCACCCACGATGTATCAATGTTTGTTCAAGGCTTTAGAAAAAATGGGTCTGAAGAGGGGTTGTAGTTGGGGGTGTCTGCATGTTGCACATTATAGGGTTTCTCCCCAAAATAGGTATTTTTTTTGTTTGTTTGTTTGTTTAACGTATTATGATTATGTTAGTATGATTGTACATGCTGCCTTGTCTTCTAGCAACCATTGATATTGGTTTAAAATACCTTTAGTCGGTGCAGTTTGCTGTTTATTCTACCAGGTGAGCACCAGGGGTATTGCCCCTATGTTTACGATTACAGTGGTTTATTTTATTTAAATTATAATATTTAAGATCCACCTGGCGTTCCTTCTCCAGCAGTAGAAGGTCCTCATTTGAGAGCTCCTCCCGGTACGAGTCGAGCAACTCCTCCTCCACCTCATCAAAGCCGACAGTTTTGGCCATCTCGACGATGTTACTCCGTGATGTTACACATCATTATTCACACCGAAACCATTGAAGACCTGAACAAATTGAGGTTAAAGTTTCCCCCATAACTTGAGTTCCATTGATAATCTCTGGAAAGACTTCAAGATTGCTGTTCACCGACATTCTTCATCCAACTTGACAGACCTTGAGCAAATCTGCAAGGAAGAATGGGAGATACTCCCCAAATCCAGATGTGCAAAGCTGATACAGACAAACCCAAGAATACTTGAAGTTGTAATCACTGCCAAAGGCGCTTCTATGAAGTATTGACTCAGGGGGCTGAATACTTATGTAAATCAGATATTTCTGTATTTCATTTTCAATAAATTTGTAAAACTTTCTAAAAACATCATTTCACTTTGTCATTATAGGGTATTTTGTGTAGATTGGTGACAATTCCATTTTAAATTTACGCTGTAACACAACAAAATGTGAAAAAAGTCAACGGGGGTGAATACTTTCTCATAGCACTGTAGCATGGTATTTCAAAACGTTATGGAGGAGTTATGACAAAACTAGGTGGATGAGTTGGCTAGGCAACAAAAACAATCCCAGTCAATGTTGGTCCAGGTCCCAATCCATGTCCAGCCTATCAGTGGGGTACAAAACGTAAACTGTTCAGCCAGTTAGAGGTATGCGCTCTACCAGGTCCATTCTAGTTAACCTCAGGAGTGGATCTGCACAAGGTAGCAAAGTTTGGAATGAACCTTGCACAATAGTTGACAAGGCCAACTTCGCTTACATTCTGAGGTTCCCTTGCCCCAACTATTGCTTCACCTTTGTCTCTGGCTGTGTTGATGCCTTCACTCATCATCTTGTGACCCATGAACACTACCAACTCCAATACTCCTCCTTTCTTTCTGAATCACAAATCCTGAGATGAGCTGGATTCTGTAAGGAGATTATGAAGTAGGAGGGGAGGGAGGAATAGGAGGAGAGGAGAACATTGATGGGTGGAAAGATGAGGATGAGGTATAGTGAAGAGTGGGAGGAAGAGAGCAAAGAAGTGTAGTGAGGAGGAGAATGGGGGTAGTAAGAGGTGGATGGAGGAGAGGGAAGCAGTGAGGGCAGTTGCACAGAGAATTGCAAAGAGGAGAGGAAGGTAGTGATAGGTGAGGGGAGGAGAGGAAAAAAGCAATGAGGTGTGTGAAGGAGAGGTAAGCAGTGTGCAAGGGGTGAGGAAGTTTTTAGTTTGTCTTCGCACTTCTACTTACTTTCTCTCTCTCTCTCTCTCTCTCTCTCTCTCTCTCTCTCTCTCTCTCTCTCTCTCTCTCTCTCTCTCCATTCTTCAGGAAAGAAAAACGACGTCGGAGAGTTGTGGAGTTAATGCAGAGCTGGCTTGGGTGGGTGGGGGCGGTAGAGGAGTTTGTGGGGAGAGGAAGAGCAAAGAATAAGGAAGTAAAACTAAGGGGAGGGGTGGGAAAGCAAACTTGAAAGTAAAAAAAGAAAAGCCAGCGATATGTAGATTATCCTCAAAAAGTTTTATGATAATCAGAATAAAGTTTGAGCATTGTAAGCTACTGTATAAACCAGTTTATATGATATTGCCACATTGAAAGAAGTTTAACAATTCTAGTATTACTTTCTCTCAAAGGCAAAAGACCACAGGTCTCAAAGAGAGAACAGAGGAACCAAGTGAAAATACCTTTTGTACTTTCGCTTTTCAGGTCTCACACTCTCACCAGCAGCAGAGATTTCCTAATGCTCGAGGAGGAATTGTTTGCCCTTCGTCCTCGGATTTCCCACTTTCTCCCAGTCACCCCTAAGTCTAACAAACCGTGTTCCAAGGGTGACGAGTACAAAAGCATGAGTGAAGGGTTGCCACCATGGGGATGGACTGCTGGCCCATTTTGATATTAGTTATTCCCTTTTTGTGAAACGTAATCAAACTTCCTCTGCCTTGTTCCTCGTGCAATCTCAAAGCGCAGATCTGAGCTGAAAGTTCCCAGGTATCTGAGCGGCAATGAGTACGAGGTTCATCGGGGACTTGACGGACTCGAGTCGGGACGCGGCTTCCACCCGATCTAGCGGAGACCGCAGCGTCAAGTGCGAGGTAAGGCTTTGCCTCAATTTATCATTTACCTGTCACCCACTCCACCTGCCACATACCAAAGAGAAACAAACGTCAAGCAGAAGAAAATTACTCTCATAATGTGAAATCCCACATTAATTGCTATAAACCCAAAGTACTAAATTTCTCATTACTGCTGCTCCTCTACACCTGCCACATCCCGATGATTTTCTTCTCTCATTCACTCTTCCATTCCTTGATGGGGAACTGCAAGGCAAGGAGTGATTACTTTCCATCCAAACATATTGCTCCGACATGTCCACTCTGGGTTGTTTTTTTCTCAACAAGTCCGCTCTGTGTTCTATATTTTGATGAATTTTCTGTCCAGCCAGTGAGCTTACCTACAAAAAAATACTTGATACCAAATTTGAGAGCACAGATATCAAAAAATATTGATATTTAGCAGCCGTATTGGATTTGTGCAAATTATTCATATTTCGGCAACAGTGATTTATTAGGACTTTTAGTATGGTGTCCTGTGGGACCTCATGGAAATGCATTGTGGTAAAAAAAAACATTATGTTGCAATTTGTTCCAAGTCAAACCCTATTTTACCTGGACTATATGTGGATGGAACAGCGATGTGTTGTCCTGATGAGCCCCAATAAGGGTGAAACTAGCCCATAGTTTTGCTTTTCGTCTGTTTGGTGACAACATTTGATATTGGCATCTAGGCACTGCATGAGGCCCTCATGGGGCTGCAGTCATGGTTACAGTATTGTCCAGGCCGGAGAACTTCATTTATCATCTTTAGAGAACTCCTGACTTTGTCGAGGCTAATGTTGGTCTGCATCGGTGGACAAATCAAATACGGTAACATGTTTTCATTTTAAAAGCAAACTTCAATACATAACATGATATCAAGTGAATGCTGCAAACCTAGCACAACTATCAATAGCAATTTAATGGTTATTTATTTATTCAAATACACCAATGACCCAAATGGACTGATCTACTGCACGTTTACTCTGAAGTTACAATGACACATGGTTTGGGGGTATTGGAGTGGGTTACGCATGCCACATTGGAGATGTGCATGGAAGAAGTTTCGGGAACTGAGTGGCGTGCTGATGATGAGGGGAGTGTCGTTGAAGCTGAAGGGAAAGGTGTGTGCTGCATGTGTGAGAAGTGTTATGATTTATGGGAGCGAGACGTGGGTAATGAACGTAGGGCAGCAACGAAGGCTGGAAAGGGTGGAAATGCGAATGGTTCGGTGGATGTGCGGAGTATCGTTGAGAGAGAGGAAGACAAATGATGAATTGCGAAAGATGATGGGAATAGATCCTGTGATTGATGTTGTGAAGAGGAACAGGTTGAGATGGTTTGGTCACATGTTGAGGAAGGATGAAAGTGACTGGTTGAGAAGAGTGATGGAAATGAATGTAGAAGGAAGTAGAGGACGGGGAAGACCGAGAAAGACTTGGCTAAAGATGGTGGAAGAAGAAATGCGGGCAAGGGGGTTAACAAGGGGAGATGCAGAAAATAGGACAAAATGGAGAAGATTGTTATGGGGACCGCAAGGCGAACCCCCGCTCTAGCAGGGAAAATGGCCTTAAAATGCATGTTGTTGTTGTTGGAGTTGGTTACACACTTTGAAGTCCTGTTTCTACTCGGAACCTTACCAATGTGCCTCCAGAGTGAGAAAGGATTGCTGCAACGTGAGAGAAATAGAATGGCCGCCCAGAGGAGCCGGCAGAAGTACGTAAAAAAAGTCGACAAACTCCACCAGGTGTGCAACAGAAATGTAAATATTTTCTCGTACATTTCGTACGTATCAAGTGGTCTAATTGAAGCTATCACTGTACGGCCTGCACGCTTTTGTATCTTTTGTACAAAGTCAAAAACATCTACAAATACAAAATGAGTCTCCCACTTCCATGTCTATGGTTATCATCTAAACAATATCATAATCAGGGAATTGGCGTATTTACTATCAATACCAGACTTGGTGGTGCAATCGTTAGAGCATCCACTCCTACTCTGAGAGGTCTGAAGTTCAAACCCCATCCAAGTCATACCATGTACGTGCTATTCCTTGCTTGATGTTCCGCATTTGAAAGGTTAAAAGCACAGACAAGCCCAGTAGGTTGGCATCCATGGGGAGGAGGAAATTCCTCCTTAGGAAATGCCCCACTGAGTCTGGTGAGAAAGGCAGTGCCAATGTAGTGATGTTGCTGGTACCCAGAGTGCCTCGGGAAGTGACTGCACTTCCCCCAAGCTCAGTGGCTGTGTTTGTCTCGTCTAACAGTCCCGTGTTGTGTCTTGTGTATTCGTCTGCATGCCCATGTGTGTGAGGTGTGTGGCAGCTCCACTACGAGCCTGATATCCGAAGTGCAGACCAGGCACAATGCCATTCATTTACAGAGAGAATTGGGGTTCTCACCCCTCCACTCTCAACCCCCAGGACTATGAATCTTTTTATTTTTCATTCAAACGTTTCCCATGCACAGCCAGGGTACAGCCACCATTTTCCAAGTCATTCTTTCCAGCAGTTCAGGAGTGCAAAGTAGTCAAACACACACACACCGAGAGCGAGGTCGAGAGCGAGGTTAGAGCGAGAGCGAGGTGAGATCGAGGATTTGTGCCATGTGCGGAAACTTTGGAGTGCACCGCCGCTTTGGTGGGGAGGGCAGTGCACGTGGCGCTGGAGATTGCGTGGATCGTCTGGGACATGGCCTGGACTGGCAGCTTGCTGGGTTTCTCCGACTTCGTCATGCTGGGAGCGACGGTCCGGGATTTGGCGACTCCCTTTTTAGCCATGTTATGCCTGTGGGGCCGAGTTCCGTGAGATCCAGATGTCAATACTACCTCACCTAAAATGTGTATTCTAAATTCAGCTCTTATTTTTACCATGTTCCATTCGTCACTCCATGTTTGGCAACCAGCAGGTGAGTGAAAGATCATTGGTCTCTGTATTTAATGATCTCTATCTTCTTTCTTTGGATGATAATTTTTTTAAGGAAAGTGCACTACCAGCATTGTATAGTGAAATGATCTCGAGTCCAGGTCCCCACCCACCCAAGGACTTGACTTTTGATCCCAAAAGTAGTGAAATGATCTGTCTCTAGGCTCACTGCACTTGCACAATTGAATCTCCATTTGTAAAGTACCGCTCAACAATTGCAGCACTTTCTTAATCTTCCCATCTATCGATGGTAAATCTCAAGGGTTAGAGCATCAATGTGGATTTTAAAAAATCACATTGTTCGGCATTAGCACTTACAAGTACAAAAAGTTTTAATTAAAACAACAGCCACGTCGATGTTACGCAATGCCTAGATGCAGCTGTGCCTATAACGTCGATGTTATAGGCACAGGACATTCCTATTGTTTCGATTACTTGATGTTATTTTTGTACAAAGTGAAAATATATCTCGGCAATTTCCCGTGTGTGTCGACGAATTTTTAATATATCTCGGCATTTTCCCGTCTGTTATTTCAGGCGGTGTATGACTGACCATGCCGCGATTTAAAAAATATATATCTCGGCAATTTCCCATATGTGGCGACACGTGAACGAAGCTATACTCCTCTCTCCACATTATTGTGACGACGTATAAATTAAATATTTCATCGTGACGATTGTCATCAAATGGACGAATTTTTAATATATCTCGGCATTTTCCCATCTGTTATTTCGGGCGGTGTATGACTGAGCATGCCACGATTTAAAAAATATATATCTCGGCAATTTCCCGTGTGTGGCGACACGTGAACGAAGCTATACTCCTCTCTCCACATTATTGTGACGACGTATAAATTAAATATTTCATCGTGACGATTGTCATCAAATGTACGAATTTTTAATATATCTCAGCATTTTCCCGTCTGTTATTTCAGGCGGTGTATGACTGGCCATGCCGTGATTGTAAAAAAATACATCTCGGCAATTTCTCGTGTGTAGCGACACGTGAACGAAGCTATGCTCCTCTCTCCACATTATTGTGACGACGTATAAATTAAATATTTCATCGTGACGATTGTCATCAAATGGACGAATTTTTAATATATCTCGGCATTTTCCCGTCTGTTATTTCGGGCGGTGTATGACTGAGAATGCCGCGATTTAAAAAATATATATCTCAATGGACTTGAATTTACAGGCCTTTGAGAATTCATTTCGTTCTATAAAGGGCAACTTTCATCGGATTTTCTTCCCGTTTTTTTTCAACCGAGTCTAAAACTATGTTGGCGACTGTGAAAAATGAAATGATATATCGAATTTGATTTGAAATAAAACTGTGTGAGAGAGGAAGACACCACAGGCCTACAAAACAGGCCTCAAAGCTATGCGAGTTAATAAAATGGTGGATATTTGTTTATATGAAGCCTCTCCCAAAATGGGTGGAGCTATGGTTCCCAAAATGGGTGGAGCTTTGAGGTTTTGTCTTCTCTGCAAGAACAACAACAAGAAGAAGAAGAACAAGAAGAACAACAACAACAACAGCAGAGGGCACTCTATGAGCAGCATCTGCGACGTGGCTAAAAATCACTGCACTGTGGCGGTTACCTCATGTGCAGGTAACCGCATGTGGCGGTTACCTTATGTGATTACCTTATTTGGGCATAATACACGCGCACGGGCCTGTTGGACTTGTGGTTGTGCGGACGTGACGCACGCGCGGTTGCCGGAGCCACGCCCTCCGAAGAGGGCTTTTGGCTTTATATAAGCATGCCGACTTCCGTTCGAGTTTAGTGTGCTGGATCTTGCTGTTACAATAAACCATCTTCGAACCCTACGAATGGCCTCGTTCTCTCACCTTCCGCGACTCCTAAACTGGTGACCTCCGACTGCCCCCGAACGGATTCGGGGGCTGCGAACGAACACGGCAAGCGCGCCCTGGCCAGGGAAGCCACCTAAGCTGGTGACGCCGGCTTCTCCCGCACGGCTTCGGGCGCAGTTTTGAACGCGGTTTCGGAATGCCGGAGTTTCGGTAATGACGACGGCCATGACTATGAGGTTCGCGCACCGCGCTCGGCTACTCCTCTACGACCGGAGGGGCGAGCCTGCTTCAAGACCCTCCGAAGGCACGGCTGCTTCGTCACCTTCGTGCGCACTGACGTTGGCGGAACGGAAGTTTAGGAGTCGCGGAAGGCGAGAGAACGAGGCCATTCGTAGGGTTCGAAGATGGTTTATTGTAACAGCAAGATCCAGCACACTAAACTCGAACGGAAGTCAGCATGCTTATATAAAGCCAAAAGCCCTCTTCGGAGGGCGTGGCTCCGGCAACCGCGCGTGCGTCACGTCCGCACAACCACAAGTCCAACAGGCCCGTGCACGTGTATTATGCCCAAATAAGGTAATCACATAAGGTAACCGCCACATGCGGTTACCTGCACATGAGGTAACCGCCACAGCACTACTTTTGGGACACCCTGTACAATGAATGGCTAAAAATATGAAATTGCTATAGGTGGGTGTTCTTCTGGAAGTGCCACCAACTATAATGATGGCATTGCTATTCTGTTTTGTTAATTGGTTGGAGATGACTGCGCGACCATGTGTGCGACTTTAGCACATTGCATCAATGTGGCGGGTCCACATGTGCGATTTCAATACGTCCATCAAGATGGTGTAAACACGTCTGCGAGCCTCCGCAGGGCAGTGGGACACCAGGTGGGGTGAGGGAAAGCTTCATTGCAGGGGGCTACCCATGCAGTATATAAAATTTGGGACGGGTAGAAGCACTGTGGGTAGAGCCAGGACAAGATAGGGTGAGTCACTTAAGCTGAGGTCTGGCTGTGGGTTGAGCCAGTCAAGTCAAAAAGAGTATGTGGGGATGGTCAAAGCCAGAAAAATACAGCGGAGATCGCATACAGTACCAACGTCCAGTCAGCCTCCAATGTTGGTGTGGGGAAGTGCTCCGAGCCCCAGAAGTTTCCCAGCGGCAAAAGTTTCAGTCCCCACGGCACAAGCACAGACCTGAGGACAACCCACGCTGCACTCACCAGGCATCTCCTCAGAGAAGGAAAGGCCACAAGAAAACCTATTTTTGCCTCTATTTTTGTCTGAATCTTTCATTTCACGTTCCTGAGAAACTCTGCGTGTTAAGTTATATTAAGATAGGCGAACAGGCTGTCTTTGTCTCTATTAAGCGCAATTGTGCCAATTGCTTTTTATTTTCTCTCCATTGATTGATTTATTGCTGTGTTCCTGTTATGGATTCGTCACTTCCGTTGTTGTGGTTTTCATCCACTGTAAATATTTTTGATTCCATGTACTATTATAATTGTTGTCGTTTAAGGGAGCTAGAGGTTACTATTTTCAAAAGGTAAAAAAGTCAATGTTTTAAATGAAACCGGAACCGGACGACGATGAAGAGGAAGAGGAGGAGAAGAAGGCGGAGCGACTGAGTCGGGGAAGAAGCCTAACTGCTTCGAGGTCTGGGGCAAACGTTGACGAACGGAGGTCACTAGCGAACTTCGGGTTTCCCGGAAAAGGGATTCTTGCGACAGAGTTGTTATCGCTGTGACAGATCCACCTGCGTGTCAGGTTTTGGCGGTTGATTCCGAGGAGAATCATCGTCGTGCCGTTACGCCTCGAGAACGGGCCGTCGGCCATTTTGACTCGCGCGCTTTGCGCATCGCGCAAGGTTTTTCGCTTCGCTTCAACCATTTTCACCGCATCCAGACGTTTATCTGGTGTGTGTGTGTGTCACGTGGATTTTGAAGGTAAATCTGCGGTTCGCCAGTTTGGAGCCGTGAAACGTCCATACCCGAGGGTGTGATTTCCCAGTCGCCTGGAGGGCGCCTTTGGATTTCCCTGTCGCCTTGAGGGCACCTTTGCGCCGCTTTGGCCGCATGACTGTGACTGTCATCCAAACGGGATTCTGGTCTCGATTGGACATCGTTCTGACGATCGCTGGAGCGGATCGACTTGGGCTTGATGCTGGAATAGAGACATTGGGGAATGTTCTTCTTTTCGCTCACTTGGAGCACAGTGAGTTATATTGTACGAACCTGATGGTACCATCATAGGAAATATATATTGGTTGTACAAGTGATTATTATTGTTGTTGTACTGTTATTCTTGTGTGATCTTAATACAATATTTGTTTGTTGGTAACAATTGGTGTGGCTTCACCATTGATCTTTGGTGAAGAAAGATCCCACTTCGCCTGTTAAGTGTTCCAATGCACCCAGCAACACAACCTTTACTTGACTGCACTCTATTCACATCCTAACTCTACTTGGTTTATTACCCTTTTCAAGCCTCAAGCTCAAACCATGTTGCCCCCACTAACTACTGCCCCAACTCCACAACAAACAAATCTTCCACCTCTTCTTCCTCCCCCTCCACCCCATAAACTTTTCTCATGGAAGCTATAGAAAGTTGTTTCATACCATTAAGAATCCGTTTTGTGGATGGGTTAATTCCCCCACAACGATGTTGTCTCCGGTGTATTTGAATATTGTATTACCAGTTTCCACCAAATGGCACTATGTGATACACATTTACATACCGATAAAATTGGTGTGATAATTGGACAAATTGCACTAGGTAATACCCCACCCTGAACGCTCAAGGCTATAAATGATTATTATACTGCCTAAAACCTTCCCGTGCACACCTCAAAAAAAACAAGTTTCAAATCACTACGTTCAGCGGTTTTGAATGCTTACAAGTCAAACACAGAAACACAAACACTTCTAGAATTACATCATATTATGATTTAACTTATTTTCATGTGGAACACACATCCTTGTGTTTTGATGTTTTTCCTCCTCTGCACTTTCGGTCAGCTTGTCTTGCATAAGTTTGTAAGACTATGTTTAACAAATAAACCTTTTGTGTTTTTCTGTGGAAGTTTATGATACTGCAGAAGGTACATTAGTGGAAGTAAAACTGGAATACTGATTCTAATCAGTTGAGGAAAATTTCCACACAAGTAGTCAGGTATGCCTGGCTTTTTGGAAAGTCAGGATTTCACCATTAGGTTGTGAGATACCAAAAGCAACAACTTTTTTCGTTATTAGACATTATTCACACATAGTGGTTCTGCACATATACTTCATAATACACCCTCGCAAGCTAAACTACTTCTGAGTCATTTGGACATCTCCGTCCTTGGACTTCTTGACTTGGATAAATAAAGCAAATCAATGATTGCAAATCAAGAAACCAAATTTACTTCTCTGAGCAATGGAGAAATTGTCTATTTATGCACACTGGCATACATAAAACTTATACTTGAAACTTGTGGATGTTTGAGTCACAAATGCCACATCATCATTGATACAGGAGGCAGATGCAACATGACACTATAAGAATTACCACGTGAACAGTACTGATTATACATGTGTTGTGTGTTGTAGTATCAATATTCATTCAATTATCCTCTCAAATTCCGTCAGTGCACAAATTAGCTGACAGCTGTGGAAGTCCCTGTAGACACTGACTCATTTTGGATGTTTGTTTGCAGGAGGCAGAGCACCTGGGGAAGGTGAACATCGCCCTGCATGCTGAGATCCATGCACTGCGTCAGCAGGCCGAAGGACTCACTATTACACTGACCCAACACCAAACAAGTTGCTTGCTGTTGCCTTTACCATGTCGACTGAGCTCTGTACAGCACGGTGGTATATTCTTTGGCTCAAGTAGGATCCAGCAAGGGGCTAAACCCTGTGGGTCAAATTGGATCCAGCATGAGGAGATACCCTGTCGGTCAAGTTGGATGCAGCAGGCAGTTCATCCCATCGCAGTGTGTGCATTGGACAGAGATCGGTCTCAAAATAGACACTGACATCAGCAATGCTTTGATTCAATTGACTATGCAAGATAAGTCTGACTCTATTTTGTCATCACTGTATAATCCAGGACGTTAAGGCCCAAGGCAAGATAGTACTTTGGCAAACTCGGCAGGGCTGGTGGAAAAGGATTGGCCATGATCAGGAATCAGGCCTGTGTCTCTGGTTCACGCACCGTGACGCCTGGGAGGAGGAGAGGCATGGCCGGATGGTTTAGGGCATGGCCTTTGCAGAGTGCAAGCAGTCTTGTTGAGCAGCCTTCTTCGCTGGGCTCCCCATGTATCTCCTCCCCTTTCTTAGGTTGGCCCCAGCTTTATACCCCTGGGTTCGTGCGTCAACGATGACACACCACGCTCGTCCCCACTCATTCACCATTGGGCACAGATCAGTCTGGTGGGTGGAGTGACCCCTCCATAAACTCTCACTCTGAAGCTCAGAGGCAAGCTGTGTCGGTTACGACAGCTTGTCGATGTTTGCCACCTAAAATAGCCCTACAACGCTTAGCGAACGTTAAAAAAAGAAATTTTGGACAGATTACAGAGGGAAGAACGGCAAAAATGGTGTAAAAAGGATTGATTAATTTTAGATACAGATAAAGGGATGGATAGACATTGTCTAACCAGACATAAAGACCATACATCTAATTTCACAATGACATTACCTTCACTTTAAGGGTAGAAGCGAGACATTCACTTTAAGGAAATAACTGCTCTATTCTAAACCTCATTAACCCCAAGGAGCCATTTCCACAACAATACATTACATTGTAGCGGTTACCGGAAGCATTAAACAATCCCCTTGCACCGGCCGATGACGTAACCGGCAGGCGGTCACTTGCCCGGGCTCGTCCGGACTTGCCCGGACTTGCCCGGACTTGCCTTGCCCGGGCGGACACTGGGTTTGCATACCACGCCCCGTTGAGAGGCGTGGCTTACCGATTTGCATACCACGCCCCGCCTGAGAGGCGTGGCTTTTGTGTGGTGAACTTGGGTTATAAATTGCCACCCGTTCTATCGGGCTTTTCAGCGCTTTTGAGTTGAGCTACAAATAAATAGCTCAGTGAAACTTCGTTCCTGGTGTCGTCCATTTTGTCCGGCTTTATCGGAAGCGTCCGTGGTGAGGGCAATGGGTGCGTCGAGCGCCGGGTGCGCCAGCATGGTCGCGTTGGCGAGGGCCAGCTTAGCGCCCGTAAACGCCTCGTCCATCTCTTTGGTCCAGGCGACGTCGTGCTTGGCCGGCTTGCCCCAGAGGGCTTCGTACAGGGGGCGCATGAGTTGGGCTGCGCAAGGCACGAACCGGTGGTAGAAATTTACCATTCCCAAAAATTCCTGTAGGGCCTTGATGGAGCGGGGGCGCAGGAAACTTGTGACTGCCTCCACCTTGGTCGGCAGCGGAACGGCCCCGCGCTTCGTGATGCGGTGTCCCAGGAAGTCGACGGCCGTTACGCCAAACTGGCATTTCGCCTCGTTGATGATGAGGCCGTGCTGGCCGAGGCGCTCAAAAAGCGTGCGCATGTGGATGAGGTGCTCCGCCCGGGAAGTGCTGGCGACGAGAATGTCGTCCAAGTAAACGAAAAGGAAGGTGAGGTCGCGCAGCACGCTGTGCATCAGCCGTTGGAAGGCCTGGGCCGCGTTCTTAAGGCCGAATGGCATGCGAAGGAACTCGAAGAGGCCAAAAGGTGTAATTACCGCCGTCTTCGGCACGTCGGCCGGCCGGACGGGTACCTGGTGGTAGCCCCGAATGAGGTCGACCTTGGAAAAGATCACCCGCCCCGCCAAACGGGCAGAAAAGTCCTGTATATGTGGTATTGGGTACCGGTCGGGGGTGGTGGCGTCGTTGAGACGGCGGTAATCGCCGCATGGTCGCCATCCGCCACCCGGTTTGGGCACGATGTGCAGGGGCGAGGCCCACGAGCTATTCGAGTGCCGCACAATGCCCAATCACTCCAGCGCGTCGAATTCCGCCTTCGCCGTGGCGAGTTTGGCCGGGTCAAGGCGACGAGCCCTGGCGTAGACCGGTGGACCTGTGGTTGGGATGTGGTGTTCAACGCCGTGTTTGACGGCAACGGCCGAAAACGTCGGCTGCGTGAGGGCAGGAAACTCGGCGAGTAGGCGGGTGAAATCGTCCGCGGCCGGGAGAGCGCAGGCTAGCTTGGTTGGTGCGGAGCCGCTCAATGAGCAAGCGAGCGAGCTGAAGGTCTCCACATTGATGAGCCGACGCCGTTTGACGTCAACCAAAAGCCCATGCGCGCAAAGGAAATCTGCACCCAGCAAGGCTATGGGTACGTTCGCCGTGATGATGTCCCACCTGAAGCGCTGGCCTCCGAAGCAGAATGCGACGCTGCGCAAACCGAAGGTGCAGATGGAGGAGCCGTTTGCGGCGACCAAGGCGGGGCCGCAAAGCGCGGCCGGTTTGTCCTGCACCGAGAAGGGTATCACGCTCAGCTGAGCGCTGGTGTCGCACAAAAAACGCCGCCCGGATGCTGTGTCCGTAATAAACAGAAGGCTGCATGAATGGCCGACGCTCATGGCAGGCAGCGAGCGCCGGCCTGGTCGTTTCCCGACCTGCCAAAAGTGCACGGTGGGCGGCACGTTCTGGCCTTCTGCCCGAACCTGGCATGGTAGTAGCACATGGTCCGCTCTGGTGGAGGCTCCGGCGGACGCGTCGGGTCCGGTCGACGGGGCGTCGCGGCGGCCGCTGCCGCCAGTGGCGCTAACTTGGCCGGTGGTGGCGCCGGTCATGGTGTGGGCGTTGCCTCGGTCGGCCCAGGGTTCCAGGCAGCCGCTCCGATGTGTCGCCTGGCCGAGAAAAAATTATCGGCCTCCTTGGCCAGGGCGCGAGGGTCCGTGATGGGCGAATTAGCCAAAGCTAATCGTACCTGCCCGGGTAGCTGCCGGAGGAACAGCTCGCGGAAGAGGAATTCTGGGCTGTGGTCGCCGAGTAGAGCAAGCATGTGGTCCATGCGTTCGGATGGACGGGCCTCACCCAGCTCCGGGAGGTCGAGCAGTTGTCGCGCGCGTTCGGTCTCCGTGAGTCCAAACACACCGAGGAGTAGGCCTTTGGGCACACCATATTTGTCGGTGTTCGGCGGGTTCTGTAGGAAGCTCAGGACCCGGGCGGCAGTGGAGGCGTTGAGCGCGGAGACCACATGGGGGTAGCGCGTCGTGTCCTCCGTAATGTTCCGCAGGGCGAATTGAGAATCCGCTTGGGCGAACCAGACGGCTGCGTGCGATTCCCAAAAGCCAGGGAGCTTCAAAGCTACAGATGACTCCATCGCCGTGTTCTTGAAAAGGGGTCACCAATTGTGGTCACCATGCCGTGCATGAACAGTGGGTGAACGGGGCTTGGCAACCGCTGGCCTTCTTCAGCCGACAGCTTTGCCCTAACGCGCGCAAGTATAGCACTTTCAACCGCAAGCTCCTCGGCCTTTACCTGGCCGTTCGCCACTTCCGCCATCTTTTAGCGGGCTGCCCGTTCACGGCGTTTGTGGACCACAAACCCCTGGTCTTCACCATGGCCAGGGTTGCAGAGCTGTGGTCGGCCCGCCAGCAGCGCCACCTCTCCGCTGTGTCCGAATTTACGACGGACATCCGGCACGCCACGGGCAAGGACAACGCTGTGGCCGATTGCCTCTCCCGGTCCGGCACGAACGCCGTCCACCTCGGTGTGGACTTCGCCCGCATGGCGACCGACCAGACCGCCGACCCCACGGTGCAAGCCCTCCGGACAGCGGACACAGGCCTGCGGTTGGCCGAAGTCCCCTTCGAGGACACAGGCACAGTTCTCCTGTGCGACATTTCCTTGGGCCAACCTCGCCCCATCGTGCCCACCGGATGGCAGCGGCACATTTTTGACGCCCTCCACGGCCTTTCCCACCCGGGCCGGAAAGCGTCGCAGAAGCTCGTGGCAGCGAAATTCGTCTGGCACGGGCTCCATAAGGACGTCCACGACTGGGCCAACGCCTGTGTCGCCTGCCAGCACGCGAAGGTCCACCGGCACACCCAGGCCCCATTGGCACCATTCGACGTGCCTGCGCAGCGCTTCGACCATGTCAATGTGGACCTGGTGGGACCCCTTCCCTCCTCGCGGGGCTTCACCCACCTCCTCACGATGGTGGAGAGGACCACCAGGTAGCAGGCGGCCATCCCGCTGGCATCAACAACATCCGCCGATGTGGCGCAGGCCTTCATTGGCACCTGGATTGCCCGTTTTGGCGCCCCCTTGGACATCTCCTCTGACAGAGGCCTGCAATTCACCTCTGAGCTTTGGGGCGCGGTCGCCCAGGCCTTGGGGGTCAAGCTACACCGCACCACTGCCTACCACCCCCAAGCCAACGGCTTGTGCGAGCGGTTCAAACGCTCGATGAAGGCCGCTCTCAGGGCCAGCCTCCAGGACGACGGTTGGGCTGACAGGCTCCCGTGGGTCCTATTGGGCCTCCGAACGGCCCCTAAAGAGGACCTCCAGGCTTCCACCGCCGAGCTGGTCTACGGCCAGCCACTGCGCGTGCCGGGCGAGTTCATCCACGATGCCACCGGCCCCTGGTCCGCGGCTCGCCAACGCTCGGTCCTCCAGGAGGCCGCCAGGAGGTTTGCCCCCGTGCCCACGTCCCATCACGGCTGCCCCCAACCCCACGTCCCCCCAGCACTTCGCACTGCGGAGTACGTTTTCATCCGGAACGACGCACACCAGGGACCGCTCCGGCCGCCGTACAATGGGCCTTTCCGGGTCCTGAAGAGGGACGACAAGTCGTTCATCATGGACATCGGCGGTAAACCGGACCACATCTCCGTGGACCGCCTCAAGCCGGCCCATTTGGACCTCGACCAACCTCCACGGTTGGCCCTTCCTCCACGACGGGGCCGTCCACCATCAACCAAGCCCCCCGCCCGACCATCCACCGCCACGCCACCTACCACCCCCACACGAATCACCAGGGGTTGTTTCGGCCGGGTCATCAAGACCCCCCTCAAACTGACTCTCCCGGTGCAAGTTAATTCTGGGGGAGGGGGTGGGAGGGGGCGCATGTAGCGGTTACCGGAAGCTTTACACAATCCCCTTGCACCGGCCGATGATGTAACCGGCGGGCGGTCACTTGCCCGGGGTTGTCCGGACTTGCCCAGACTTGCCTTGCCCGGGCGGACACTGGGTTTGCATACCACGCCCCGTTGAGAGGCGTGGCTTACCGATTTGCATACCACGCCCCACCTGAGAGGCGTGGCTTTTGTGTGGTGAACTTGGGTTATAAATTGCCGCCCGTTCTGTCGGGCTTTTCAGTGCTTTTGAGTTGAGCTAGAAATAAATAGCTCAGTGAAACTTCGTTCCTGGTGTCGTCCATTTTGTCCGGCTTTATCGTGAGAGCATAGCTCCACAACATGACCCACAGGGAACAATAAAACTGTTTGCTATTTTGTTGTTGTTGTTGTTGTTGTTGTATAGCCCCGGAGATTTCTCTTGAACAAGCCTGCGGCACGGAGACAGCCAATTGATCTCCCAGGAGCGACCCAGAAATCTCCCACATCAAGGATGGGGTACCCCGCCTTCACAAATTCAGCGCCACGGCAGAGCTAGAGGGAGAGGGAGAGGGAGAGGGAGAGGGAGAGGGAGAGAGAGAGAGACTTTGACTTTTGACGTCCTTTTATTCCAAAAATTATAAAGTGCATGGATGTACAGTGTATAAAATCACCAAAGCCAAAAGCAAGAGAAAACGATGAAGCGAGGAAACAATACAGATATATGCGTTGATCAGATCAACTTTTACCGAAAACAAATGCAATCTTCTGCAGCAATACTATGAATTGTAGAAATTATGAACAATCAAGAGAAAAATAATACCAACTCGTTTTGGTGGACTTCACAGACACTTTTCAAACACCATTTTTCCACAAATCCATCAATTTCGCCCATGCTCTTGGAAAACTCAAACTCATGTTTTAGCCTTGCAGCACACAGCGCATTGAAAAACGTCATGACCTTGCATTGATGAATGGGCTTACCAATCCGCTTCTCCTTTCTGGACAGGTAAGTAACAAGCTTTGCTGTAGCTACAAAAAAGCACAGCAGTTCATATTCCTTGTTGTGTTGCCGTCTCTTTTTGAGCCCAAAAATAAAGGATCGAAAAGTAAATCTGAAATTCATTTTGAACGACACAAAGTCTAACCATTCAAATAAAGGAAAAAGTCTTTCACAACCAATAAAAAAATGAAAAACATCCTCATTTACAGAACAAAAGGGGCAACATGCAGATATTGGGGCAAAATTCCATACATATGTATTACATGGGATGATCCAGTGGGCAAGGCGCCACTGAAGATCACCTGTTCTTTTGTTGATCAGCTTGCTATACATTGATTCCCATACAGGTTCACTGGGGGGCCTGGCAGGGAGTAGCCTCTTCCATCGTGCTACTCCATTTAGCGGAGGAATACCAAGAACTTGAGATAACCACCACCTATACAGGCTCTTGCTGCTCTCAGCATGCAATACACTTGTCCCTGTGCTAACAGGTGGAAGTTCCTTGGGAAAGCAGTCAAAAATCAGTTTCGGAAACGGGGACTCGTTGGGGTGTCCAAAAGTATTCCAAGTCCAAAGTTTCTGTAGCTGATGACGTTTTTGAACAACTTTCCTCAAAATCGTTCCAATTGTCCTCTTGGACCGAATCGCCATCAAGGTTGAAATTTCCTCCACATTCCTCCACCCGACACCGGAGTTTGGCCGAAGGTGCCATACTTTGTTTATGCCTGCCTCAATAAAGCGTTGGCACAAATGACGACTCTTGAGAACATCAGGGAAGAGAGGATTGAAGAACAGGGGTTCAACCTCGAACATCCCTGGGGAGTAAGTGTCCGCTTTACGGCTCACGGAAAGTCTTTCCCAGGCACTGAGAAGGCTCTGGTAAAATATGGGGAGCGTTGATGTATTCACGTACTTGAGGTGAGTCAGGAATACTTCGAGACCATAGCCGAGTCTACCCGCCTGCTGTAAAATATGGCAAGCCAAGGCATGGTTTGGCAGGTTTTCACCAAATAGGAGGCGTTGAATGGAGCACAGGCGAAAAGCCATGAGACGGGATCTCACGTGAACAAGGCTCTGACCACCTTCAGATGAAGTAAGGCATATTACACTTGGCCGCAGCCAATGATGGCCTCCCCAAAAAGTCCACAAGTTTGGCCTGTATCCTGTCCAGCAGCACTTCTGGTGGTTGCAGGCAAATAAAGCGATGCCACAACGTTGTAGCAACCAAGTTGTTTGCCACTAAGACTCGGCCCTTAAATGAGAGGTGCGGTAGAGCTCTTTTCCAGAGGTTCAGCCTCCTGTCTATTTCTCCAGTCACACCTTCCCAATTCCTTTTCTCAAATTGTGTAGAGCCCAGGGACACACCAAGGTAATCAACACCATCTGTTTTCCACTCCAAGTTTTCTGGAAGAGCAGGCAGATGTGTTGAGACAGGTAGGCAGCTATTAAGGTATGGCACCCAAAGAGCTTTGCTTTTCGTCCAATTAACCTTCAGAGATGAAGCCATGAAAAAGGTTCTTAAGGACTTTACAAGAGCAACAATGTCTTGGTGGTTTTTTATAATGACGCAAACATCATCTGCATAGGCCGATATAGTCATTGGTGGGCTTCCAGGAAAACAGGTCAGGCCAGAGATATTCTTTCTCAGTGTGCAAAGAAATGGCTCCATTGCTAACGCAAAAAGCAAACCTGAGACTGGGCAACCCTGCCGTACCCCCCTCTGAACCTTTATGGGGGGAACCAGTTCATTGTTCACCTTAATTACACTGGAGATGTCAGTGTACAATAAAGTTATAAAGGCCCTGAAAATTACCCCAAACCCACATGCTTCAAGAACATGGCACAAGAAAACATGGTCAATGCTGTCAAAGGCTTTTTCAAAGTCTAGAAAACATATTCCAAAATCATTTTGGTCATGGCGAGCATACATTAAATCCCGCACGAAAAAAATGTTGTCGTAAATCGAACGACTGGGGATGCAGAATGTCTGATCAGGTGAAACCAGATCACCAATGACTTTTTTTAAACGATTTGCCATTGCTTTCGAAAACAATTTATAGTCAGTACACATTATTGAAACCGGTCTCCAATTCTCCATCCGCCGGAGGTCTCCTGACTTTGGGAGAAGACTCACCACTGCTCTCCTTAGGCTTAGTGGCATTACACCTTTTCGCAAGGATTCTTGGATTACAATCAATAGTTCTGGGCCCAAAATGTCCCAAAATTCCATGTAAAACTCAGCTGGCAGGCCATCAATTCCTGGAGCCTTTCCAGATTCCATTCCAACCAGGGCACGCTGTAATTCATCAAGGCTTAAAGACACATCCAGCTCCAGGCGTTGAGTCTCAGTTAGGGTTGGGAGATGGGAGGTAAAACATTTTATTTTATCCTCATATATATCTTTTTTAGCAAATAGTTCAGAATAATACTTTCTAATAGTGATTTTTACCCCATCAGAACTTGTAATTTCATTCCCACTGGGGTCCTTAACTGATAAAATAAGCTGGGGAGGCTTCGTTTCAGCTTCTAAGTGAAAGAAGGCTTTGCTAGGACTATCTGATACTTTAATGCCTTTTACTCTCAGTCTAACTAGTAGTCCTGCAGCCTTCCCCTGTAATAGTTCCCGGAGTTGGGTCCTTTTTTCAAGGAGCAATTTATAATTTGTCTCATTTTCTTGCTCTGCCATTTTGTTTTGCAGTTTTAGAATTTCGGTTTCCAACCGTGCCAATGTGATTTGATTTTCATGAGTGATGTGGGAATTAAACTGTTGACAAAACAGTCGTATATGAGTTTTCATATTATCCCACCAAAGGTTAGTGGAAGCAAAGAGGGGCTTTTTTCCAACTATTGCTATCCATAGGATGCGAAAGGCTTCCTTAAACAGGGTATCATCCAAAAGACTTGTATTGAATTTCCAATAGGCGCTCCTCCGTTTGAATTGTGGGAAAGATAGGCCCATCGTGACCATGTGGTGGTCAGAGAAGATGGAAGGGGTAATAGTTGAGGAGGTTACAATATTCCTTAATCGTGGGGTGATGTACCAGCGGTCAAGCCTCGCTAAGGATACTTGGCCATTGGAGCATCGACACCATGTAAACTGCCGGTCATTTGGGTGCATCAATCGCCATACATCCAAAAAAGCCCCACCTGAAAGGAACTGGGAGAGGTCACCATGGGACTCGGGATGTGGTTCCGGTGAATTTCTGTCTATTTTGGGCTCTAGCGTACAATTGAAATCTCCCCCCATGCATATGCACTGATTTGGGTCAAACAAATTTAAATGGTTTATCACTTCAGTAAAGAAGGCTTTACGGTCAGTACTCTCGCTTGGTGCATATACATTAAAAATAATAAGCTTCAGGCTATTGATGACCAATTCTAGGGAGGCAAAACGTCCCCGAATCACCTCCTGAAAGAGGCAAGATTCAGGTACAAGTCCTGGTTTTAGCAAAAACCCCACTCCAGCAGATACAGATGACATATTACTGAAGAAACATTTACCTTTGAACATGCTGCTCACGTCATGTTCAACCTTCTCAATAATATGAGTTTCTTGCAGTAATATTACATCGACTTGTTTCCTTTTGAATAAACTATTCACTTGGATCTGGCGGACGTGACTGGCCCCACCACCATTTATATTGAGTGTTGCAAGATTAAGCGTCTTCATCACTCATTAGTAAATTTTGTCTGACACTGTGAGTACTCACTCTTTGCCTTTGTTATGATTTTCTTTAGTCGATGAAACTGCGATTTTGTTATGTTTAGTTCCTCAGATTTTTTTATGACTAGTTTTGCAGCCTGAATAAAGGGAGCCAAATCAGGGAAATGATCCCCAATGATGACATTTCGCTGTCTATACGTTTCATTGAGGAATGAGAGAACAATATGGGGAGGGGTTGGGGGTTGATCTGGCATTAATTGTGATAATGCTGTTACCTCCACCTCCTCTTCCGATTCTGATAAATCAGAAAGTGGTCCAATGGGGTCTGGGTCAATACCGTTTTCTTCTCCTGCTATGCAACCTAGCCTTCCCTTGTCTGGGGGGTCCACGCAGTGCTGTGTTTGGGAAACATCAGCACATTGATTACTGATTTCCTCAATTGGCATGAAATCGTTATTCCCACATTCCTGTGGATTTATGTTTCCGCCCTTTTCTGCTATATTGGCAGATTTATTATGGAAGTCAGCCTGTTCGGCGACATTCGCTTGGATCAATGATGCGCCATTCACGGTATCGTGGCCTGAATTATTTACATCATTAACGTCGTCTGTGTGAGTAATGGAAGCGCGTTGTTTTAGCGGCTGAACCCTGCTGCTCTTTTCTGGGTTTTCCTCTTTATTTATTTGGTCCGCGCTTTGCAGAGAGATTCCAGGTGCATCCTGAAGAGTTTTTTCACTAACAGCCTGCAAATCGAGCACAACCTTTTTACCTGCTCCAGATGAGTCACTATCATCCGGAGCCCTTCGTTTACTCGTCCCCACTTTGCTATCAGTGTCCATTTCAACATTTTGCTGAGGAGGAATAAATACGTTCACGCTTGGAACACTGGATTCACCCTCATTAGGAATTTTAGGCGGTGGCAATGCGATAACCTCCCCCCCACTGGGAATCTCAATTAGTGGAGCAACGTTAACCTCCCTCCCACTGGGAGTATTCATTAGTGGAGCAGCGTTTACCTCCCTCCCACTGGGCGTATTCATTAGCAGAGCAACCTCCTCCTTACAAACTATGGCAGTGTGACCTGTCTTGCCACACCTGACACACGAGGCTTTGGGACAAGAACGTTTTAAATGTCCATACGCTCCACACTGAAAGCATGTTAAGGTGGTGGACGATGCGTATAGCTGGAAATTTGCCTCTTCAAAATTAATTTTGAAAGTGATGTTGAGGCCTGTGTCGTCCCCACGGTCTGGAAGGACCATATACACCTGTCTGCGGAAGCTCATTACGTGCTTAACACGTTCATTCCGACACCCAAGAGGGATTGTTGAAATCCTCGATACCATTTTACCGTACCGTGATAGCACGGTCATTAACTTGTCGTTTGGGATAAATGGTGGTACGTTAGAAATAACCACTCTCGTCGCGGGAGTTAATAGCGGCGATGCCATCATAAAGTGACCGCTTTCCGTGGTTATTCCCGCACTTACCACGTCATGGACGAGTTCCTCGTCCGAAACGAACACCACCACTTTCTGGTTCATACGCGAAGCTGCACGTATATTTTCATCCCCTACAATGCTCCCCACAGCGAGGATGATGTCCTCGACAGGGACTCCATCCGGAGGCACGCACACAAACGCGTGCTTCCTGGTTAAGCCTTCAAAGTCATCGCGACGAGAGCGTGCATTCGCCATACCGGCGAAAATACCCCCCCCCCCTCCCCCCGCTTGTCCGAGCCGGACACGAGGGTATCAAACCTAAATAAACGAACTAAAGTAAAAAATAAACGTGCATTATAAGCACAGAAATGGCTTACAACGCGCCGTCAATGCCAGTAGGCCGCACCCAAAATGGGCCCGCTCTCAATCCTCTCTCTCTCGAAGGCAAAGGTGTAGAACAGATGAAAACAAATGCCAAGGCACACAGGGTGGAAAAGGAGAGGGAGGGGGGCAGGGGAGGGCAGGAGAGGGGGGAAACCTCACGACGGACTCACCAAAACACAGAGCAGTTGCTCACAGCCGCCATGACGCTACACCCAACGCACCGACGGCCGATAGGTGGCGCCAGAGAGAGAGAGAGAGAGAGAGAGACAAGAGGGAAAGGGCCGGTCCATGGGGACCGATCGGCACTCTGACCGTGACCGCGCTGCCCTGACAAATCCGGGCAGCATGGAAGAATGGGGAAGATTTGGCACCCGACTTGCATTTGGGGGGAGGGAGGGGGCAAAAACCACCACAAAGAGGCATTCCCGATAGTTGTCTGCTATTTTGTTGAAATATTGTTTGAAGATGTGGAACTTCTTTTAATTTCATCAAGTTGAAAATCATTTGAATCGACACCACACTGTATATAATAGGGTTACCGTACATCCGGTTTTTCCCGGACACGTCCTCTTTTTTGGTCCTGCGCCCTCTGGAGTCCACTATCCAGGAGGCGGTAATTGCGCGGTAAATTTGAATGCGGTTAGAGCCGATAAATTCGGCTTGTAGACATTTCGGCGCATGCGTGAAGCCGATAGAATCGGCTTGTAGACTCCAGAGGGTTAAATCTCCGTGCAGCCGGGTTTTTAATATCTAAAAATGTCTGGGATTTTGCCATGTTTCTGCTTTTGCATTTGCAAAGGGATACATTTTAAGATTTGGGATATATTTTTTACCTTATTTAAACGGTTAAACCACTTTTGTAAAAACTTGGCTGTTCGTCTTTTCTGGATAAAATCCAGTTTTGTAATGTTTGGATTTGGTCACTTTGGTACAAGTCTGTATCACTCCATCATGGCGTAATGGACGTGTTTGAACATTGACACTCACGCGTCCACTTCCTGTCCAACCTCACAATGAGAGAGTCCAGTGGAGTGCTCCGTCCGTGAGTCAGTATCTTTTCTGAGTCCGCACCGTACACACTTGTTTGATTCTCTTCAAGAGCTTTTAATTTGATTTAATATTTTACTGCTCCCAAACACAATGCCAAAACAAAAGTGTAAATTCACTGCAGAACTAAAGACAAAAGTTACGTGTTTTCAAAGTGGTCGAGAAGAGTGGCAAGCCGAGTGCTTGATACGTGGAGCTGGTACTTACATCTCTGTGGCAAATAGAGGTGCTATTCATTTACAATCTCATGTGTGCTCGGACAAGCACAATATTTCCAGTAATAATTCAGTATTTTGACTGGAAGAACGGCGGTTTGCAGTCAAAATTAATCGAGGTCTGGAACACACCTAACGAGACTGCTGATATGATTGCTCAATACCTAAAGAAAACCTTTGAAAAGTGTCATCTTTTTTCGGAGTGTCCCTCTCCGGAGTGACCTCTTTTTTGACAGTTCATATACGGTAACCCATATATATATAATTGAGGGAAAGTATGCTTGTTGTATCGACTCCTCAGAGGATTTGACCAAGGAAGCTGAAACTGATGGATTACTCATGACACCCTGAAGGTGTGTTTGCTGAAGTTTAGCTTGATTCCATAAAGTTTTGAAAAAACAACAACAATTTTCTGCCCATTTTGGCATTTTCTTCCTTTTGGTGGAGGTGGTGCAATTGGAATTATCTGAACTATATAACCATGATGTATTATATATGCGCATAAGCAGTATGCATGTGTTTGCTTCATGATGTAACTGGGGTTATTTTTATTTTCGGGAGCAATCGAGGCAGTGGTCTGTTGCAAATACACCGCCCAAATAACGGGATGCGTCCGAAGAATGTGTTGCAAGCGTGGAATAAGATCGCCCATAGGTTGGGTACTCTGCTATAGTATTAATAATAAGATAATAACATGACCTCCTCCCTCCCCTCTCACTCTGGCCGCTCCTTTGGGGAGAGGGGGCTTTTAGGTAATAGAACCACCTTAAGAGGCCATTTTTCCCCGCAGAGCAGATGTTGGCCTTGTTTGGGCACCGTGGTCCCCTTTTTGAAGCAATGTTTTATGGCCGGATGCCCTTCCTGCCGCCAACCCTGTTAGTCGCCTCTTACGACACACAGGGAATTACCAGTGAACTGGTGCTCAATTTGCCGACCTCGGAAGGATGACAGGCCGAGTCAACCCCCCTGGCGTTAATTCAGCGATCGCCCGGGATTTGAACCCAGGATCCTGGGATGGTTTGTTGCTTTTAAGTAATGTAATACAATATAGGTTCAGTTATTAAAATGGTTTGTTGCCGGAACAAGAAAGTGATTTTTTGTTAAACAATGAGAGAAAATGTGGTTTTGCACATATGACTCCAAACACATGAAAAAGCATTTCCACGTTTATTGGGAATGACAAGTTTTTGTGGCAACAGACTCAATACCAAACAGTGTTGACAATATTCCAGATATCTAAACTCATGCTAGACCTGAATGACAGACAGAGAAACTGAGTTGTCCTACAAAAGGAAGGAACAGACACGCAGGCAGCACAAGTATGGACATACAGACAGGAGGTAATTGAGTAGACAAGGAACATATAAGCAGACGCGAAAAAGCGACAAACAGGGTAAATGTGGAAAAGTGTGGACAGCAGGAGGGGAGTGTCAATGAGGAACTGGAATTGTGGATGGCTCACCATTTAAGGTCGTGGAGAGAAGAACATGATTGGAAATTTTCGTTGTAAAATGGCATCCAATCAGGAAGAACTAAAACATTACATCCAAGGTAAAGTGAAGAACATCCATATACGTGCATTTTTCGCCACCAAGCAATGTATCAGAAACTTGTTCCGTCTTCGTATTATTAAGTGATGATTATATTCATATTAGAGGCTAAAATACTGCATATACCACGAGTTTTTTTTTAATGTATATTATTTTGCTCCATGAATATCATAAGAAAATGGTGCGTAATAAGAAAGACAAGTGCTGGTTAGTTTCACAACCATAAACCTAAATCTGTTTGGTAATAGCAGCTTTTTCTTGATAACATTTTATCCATAAATAAACATTCTTTAAGTCGAAGTAAATCATTTACAGTATAATGTAAAATATGATATAACCCTCCTAAAATCCCCCCGTTTTAGTGTGACAATTGGAATCCTTGATCCATCTGGACACAATATCTCAGGTTAAAAAACATAAAATATAAAATGTGCATAATAACAGTGCTACATCAGACAATAACTAATGCACAGCATCGTAACACTAACTGCTTGAAAATAAACAGTCTTTCATGGACCCGCCTTCTCTTCCTCTTCTTCCCCAGCTCACCCCCACCCAAATAGCAAGCAGGGCTTTGGGTTCAAAACCAACAGGTAAGGCTGCTGTGTTGAACATCATCGGTTATTGGTTATTTCAATCCATGATATGACCAGAGCAAAGCTGAGCTAACATGTTAAAAATGAAATTGGTGGGCCCACAACAATGTGTAGGTACACTCATCAAGTGTTCACCATCGAGGTCTGTCTGCAGGTAAAGCAAGACCTGTCTGCAGGTAAAGCATAAAAAGTAAAGACTTTCACAGCGAAATGAATGCTGGGGAAACACCCGACTCGCCCGATAAGTCACCGCTGCTGCCGCTGCTGTAACGGCGATGTGCCGACGAGCAGGACAGGTCAGACATGCTTGGGTAGGTGAATGCCAGGGATGCAGACGTGCCTGTAGGAGTGAAGGTGGATGGAGTTTTTGTCACCACTGGGGTGTTGAGGGCATCTGACAGATCCAGGTTCTCCACGTTGAGGGAAGATGGACCAGGCAAACTAAGTTTCTCGGCAGGTGTTCTCGTGGAGACACCGGCACCCATTCCCTGGTCTTGTTCCAAAATTTCCCAGCTGAAGTCTTGAATTGTTAATGATGTCGGTTGTGGTTCCTCAAAGATTGTCAATGATGAATGTAACGACTCCACAACCTCTGTTGAAGTGGTAGCCTTGTGTACTGGTGGTGTTGCCTGCTCTAGCTCTGTAGCTGTAGGGACATTCTGTTCGTCTTTATCAGGTAGACAGCAGATGTGTGCATGGGTTGTAAGCAGGAATTCGAGTTGGTCTTTGACACGGGAAAGGCTCTGTATCTCAGACCTCATCTTCTCCTGTTCCATGGCGAGTTTCTGCGTCTCGTCGTCCAATTCTTCCGTCAGTTCTCGTCGACGATTCCGGCACTTGGCAGCTGCCTGTCGGTTTCTTTCTCTCCGTATCCTCCGCCTTTCTTCTTCCTCTGGTGTCAGCTGAAGAACAAAAAATTAGGGGCAATGATAATTCAGCCGAGGCCATTTATTTGTGAAACACCCTGCAAACTGTGCTTGCAGAAAACGGACTCTTTGGAACGCCGGCCGCATTTTCCATCCAATTATCATGCAACTTTGTTGAAAAAAAAATAATCCATGGTAGGTGCTCCTACGCTCAAGTGGTTGTGGAGAAAACGAATTTTAAATCGAATAAAGGTGAAAAAGTGAGGGCGGAAGAAAAAAAAGTGAGGGTGGAAGAAAAAAAAAGTGCGGAAGAAAAAAAAAGTGAGGGTGGAAGGAAAAACAAGGAGGGCCGAAGAAAACAAAAGGAGGGCAGAAGAAAAAAAAACAGTGAGGGTGGAAGGAAAAAAACGTGAGGGTGGAAGGGAAAAAAAAATGAGGGCAGAAAAAAAAGGAGGGCGGGAGAAAAAAAAAGGAGGGCGGAAGAAAAAACAGAAAAAAAAGAGGGCCTTGGCCGACGTTCAACATGGTCAAGGATGGTTGTGGACCCTATTACTATATCTTGTCCTACACTGAAGTGAAATCAATATTTTATTTCTGGCGAAAATGTTATTTATTGCAGCGAAAAATATAGTTATTTATTTCTTTATTTACAATGAAACCTACATGAATGTCATTGTCATTGCAATACGGGGCCTGCATGTATGGGTGGCCAACCCACCACTGAAAACCCCATGTTGCACCAAAGTAAACCCCCACCACCCCCATACCGAATGTGGAACTCTGTCTCCACAATTTAATAGCAACATGCCAGAGCATTCTCTACAGTTATGAAAGGGTACACCAGGAATAGATGTCCCCTAATAACAGAAGTGTGTTGCATAACAGATTTTTTTTAATTACAAAAAAAAGGATACCTGCATTCCCACAGGTGGAAATGAATACAATCTTCTTTCATACGCAGCACAAGGCTGTGGGGTATCATCATTGCAGGGTAGCATCGTGGCTGTGCCGCTAATGCAATGCCCTCTGCTGGTTATGGCAGGAATTGGTCATTTATTTATATTCTTCCCGAGGGACACCGTGGGATTTTTAACGGTCACCAACTAATGTCAGCAGACGGAACCCCGTTTATCGTCCATCTGAGGGTCGGCACACACATCGATGAATCACCCTGCCTGTGAAACACAGGGATGGTCGGGATTCAAACCCAGTGGGTCGGGACTCAAACCCAGTGGGTCGGGATTCAAACCCAGTGGGTCGGGACTCAAACCCAGTGGGTCGGGATTCAAACCCAGTGGGTTGGGATTCAAACCCAGTGGGTCGGGATTCAAACCCAGTGGGTCGGGACTCAAACCCAGTGGGTCGGGATTCAAACCCAGTGGGTCGGGATTCAAACCCAGTGGGTCGGGATTCAAACCTAGGCTCGACAGCTTAGAGGCGAGTCTTGGCCATCCTGCCAGCCCAATGGATACAATGGATATTGTTTTAATGTGACTGCTCACCGAGAATAGATGCGATGTGATAAAAAGAACACGTCACAGCTCCTAGCCTTCAATTTGGCGCATCACACCGCATTGCCTCATCTTTCAAAGTCGATTTCCATCCTTCTTGCTCTTCAGTCTCCGGACACTATAGAGTGCGGAGTGCTCGTGTCGTCGTTAAGACGTGACACTGCCAAAAAAATTCTTTCAAGTGATGGAATAATTTAGTGTCTTCAATGTGCGATTCTCAGTGACGAATCTTAAATGTAGGACAGGCAGATGTGCTTTTTCTCCACTGGCTGGTGTTCAACTCAGTAGCATATCCCGTGGTACTTTAAAATACCCAACACTTTCTCAGGAGCTCATTTGAATCCAATATGGTATGAAAACTTAAAATGGCGGCGATTCATAAGTACGCTGCCCACCCAACGCAAAAAAATAATGCACCCTGACCGTCAAGACCATGTGCGACCCGGCCTCGCGGTGCTTGCACCGCTCCACCCCGACCTCACTTTCCTAACCAACCTTTCCTAAGATAGGTGGGTGGTTCGTGTGCAGCCACCTGGCAGCTGGCTGCATCATTTTCAGTGGGTGCGTCTGCCGCTGATGCAAAGCCTCTCGATAACCAGTTATCTGGTACTCATTTTGCCGACCTCGGAAGGATGACAGGTCGAGTCAACCCACCTAGTGTTAGTTCAACGGGCTTCAAACTCAGGACCTTGGGATCCCAAGCCCACCGCCCTAACCATTAGGCAAACACCAGGTATCTTAGATCGGTAACTTGCGTCATAAATAGACGCTCTCTTTTTTATTTTGATGGCAGTGTCGGAGTTATCAGCACCAGAAAAACCAAAGTAGTGTCTTAACATGTTCCCATATTGGAACTTTATGAACCCGACCAATTCAGAAAAGATTGCGCAATAGGGTCGAATGATCACTTGGCCCTATATACATCAAAATCCAAATGAAAGATTTTTTTAGGATGGGGAGCGATCTCGAGTGAAATGAGCACGCGATCGATTCAGGGGACTTATTGCCATACCGGATTCCCGGTTCTTTCCCCCCATGGAATTCCTAAAGTACTGGCAGGAGGCCACGTGACGCGATATTAATCACGACTTCACGTGCTTCGTGAATCAGCGCCTCCGGGATGGCCACGGTCCAAGCGTCAATAAAAGCGTGTTCGAGGGGCCAAGCCCGAACCCACCCGATCCTTTTATCCCGGGACGGTCCACGACATACATCGCACGTGACGATAGAATCGCCGACGAAGTTTAGAGTATGGTACATTTTGAAGGAAAACTCACCCGTTCGTCGGAACCTCTGCGCCGGGCATGTGCCCTGCCGGACCCTGAGCGCTCGACGTGGCTCACGGTTTCACCTGCGGTCCAGGTAGTAACACCGGATGCGAGTTCCTGTGCGGCGGACACTCTGGAATCGGGATCCTGGGCACAAGAATTCGGAGAGGTAAAAACACCCTTTAAAATGATTAAAAAGGGGAAAAAGAGGCAAAATTGGTGTCAACATGCTTATATATATATATACACTGTATTTAATTAAATATATAAAACTTACTGTGCTTACTCCATGTGTCCAAGGGCTGGAAACTTCGGAAATGTTTACAGGATACTGGTACTCCAACCCGACTGAGGGTTCGACACGTTGAGGAGCTTCCCCCGTCTCCTGCTGGTCAGCTGGGTACATAGCACGTGCTCCGGCTCCTGTCGCACAGTCCAAGCGAAGACTCCTGCACTGCCCACGGCCGATACTTATATAAACGTATTACCCTAGGGGGCGGAGCTACGCACTTTCACTCGGGGGACGTCGGCCCCGCCCCCTCCAGCGGCTTCGTCGGATTTCCCTCGCAAATGGCGCCGTGTTCGGCCGAAAGCTGCTCGTGTGACCGTCTACGGCGACGACGTCGACCCCGAAAGCCCTCGGGCGAATCTCATCGGAGAATGGGCGAGGGCATCCCGGCACAGGGCTTTTCCGCCGTGGAACCTCGTGACTTGCGTGACGTAGGTGACCATTTCTGGAGTTGTTGATTCGTTTCTACGCAACGCGGTGACGCAATTATTTCCCATATTAGGAATTCCGTCTTCCGTGGGAAGTCTTGGAAGCGCTCGGCGTTGCCAGATTTTCATCACGTGCCTCAGTTGTTCGGTTGCCCTGGATTAAAATAACACGACGCCTTATATAATAATCGCTATTTACATGAGTCGGTATTGTCCATTACATCTTTTTTTAACAGTTTCAAACTATTTATATCGGGAATTCTTTTCCAATGACATTTCAGGAATGCATCAATTAAGCAGTCTAATATTAAAATGCCGAGTGCTGTAACTTTGATTTGAAAATGGTTTTGAAAAATATCCAATTTTATTTTTAATTCTCCAAAAAGTTTTGCAATATCAACACAACGTCTTATTATGTGTTCTTCTTCCTCCTCTTTCTTATTCAGCACAAGGCTGTGTGTGTCCTTGTGTCTATCTGGGCCGTAACTTTTTTTTACCGTTTAAGATATTTTCATCATATTTTGACCAAAGCTTTATTATGATAATATGGAGAAGACAAATTACGAATTTTGTCAAAAGGTGAAAAGGGTAAAGGTCAGCATCCCCAAAACCATCAATTTTTATCCAATTCACCTGAATTTTCAATTTACCATTTGAGTTTTGTCATCAAATTTTCAACACGGCCTTATTATGATAATAAGATGGCAATTTCATAATTTTGTCAAAAGGTCAAAAGGCTAAAGGTCAGCGTCCCTAAAATCCTCAATTTTCATCCAATTCACCTGCAATTAAAATTTACAATTTGAGTTTTGTCATCAAATTTTCAACAAAGCTTTATTATGAGAATATGGAGAAGTTAAATTAATAACTTGGTCAAAAGGTCAAAGGTCAGCATCCCTAAAATCATCAATTTTCATCTAATTGACCTGAAATTTAAATTTACCATTTGAGTTTTGTCATCATATTGTCAACAAAGCTTTATTATGAGAATATGGAGAAGTTAAATTAATAACTTGGCCAAAAGCTCAAAGGTCAGCATCCCTAAAATCATCAATTTTCATCCAATTGACCTGAAATTTAAATTTACAATTTGAGTTTTGTCATCAAATTTTCAACAAAGCTTTATTATGAGAATATGGAGAAGTTAAATTAATAACTTGGCCAAAAGCTCAAAGGTCAGCGTCCCTAAAATCATCAATTTTCATCCAATTGACCTGAAATTTAAATTTGCCATTTGAGTTTTGTCATCATATTGTCAACAAAGCTTTACTATGAGAATATGGAGAAGAAAAATAAATAATTTGGTCAAAAGCTCAAAGGTCAGCGTCCCTAAAATCATCAATTTTCATTTGATTTGCCTGAAATTTTAAGAATTTGCATATTTGGTCAATGAATTGGTTCACCAATCAAAAGCTAGAAGCTGATTGCTTTATTTTAGATCAAAAGGTCAAAGGTGAAGGTTGCGTAAAATCGCCAATTTTCATTTTTGGTTCACGAGTTATCAAACAGAGTGACCACTATATTCGTCATGGGTGTGTGTCTGTCTGTCTGTCCGCAGCATAACTACCCGATGATATCATCCGGTCTTGATGAAACTTGGGTGGGAGGTTGATATCATGATCTAGTTGTGTCCTGCCTAGAGTGGACATATTGCGCCCATTGTGGGCGGAGCCACGCCCTAAAAATATGTCTAGAGTGGACGTATTGCGCCCATTGTGGGCGGAGCCACGCCCTAAAAAAGATGTCTTTTTAGGGGGTAATTGAGGTCAAGCTACATCTTCTCCGAGGGAGTTGGTGGAATCTAACAGGAGTTTCGGTATTTGGTTAGGCCAATGTCATGTATCTAGCCCCACGGAGCTCGATTTTGCATTTTCGCCCCAAGGTCAAGGTCACAAGGTGACGAAATTTAGAAAAGTCGATTTTTGATGGTTTTATTACATTGTTCGCTTCCTGATAGGGTGAAATGTCGTACATGATCTTATATTATCACATACATCATGAAATACAAGTTTTCCAACAAATTTCAGAATCTTCAACCTTTGACCTTTAAAGGTCACAAAGGTCAAATTTTCAAAGTTGTCGGAGTCGAACCGAATTTTCGGTATTGTGTAGCTACCTACCCTCATAACTGATTATACATTATTTTCTATCTCATTTCAAGGTCAGTAACCTTCGTTTTGACATTTCAAGGCCAGTACCACACACAATTACGTACAGCTGGCTCTTAAAGGCCTGCGCACGCAGTGCATTGGGGCCCTTTGTAAATAGGCATGTACACCGCATGTCGGGGGCCGACACCTGCCACGTGGGCCCCCGACCCGCCAGTCCGGGCCTGTTTCGGTTGTAGTCCGTCCTTTGTCATTGAATACCACTCGCTCATGAACCATCGTCGTCTCCTGACTTGTGTATTTTTTTTCTTCTTGTTTTGGTTTTTTTATTTTTTGTATACAAGATCGAGGCTCATTTAAGAGCTAGCACATTAAACACACATTAGCACATAAAACACAAAAAACATAAATGGACACCTAAAACAATAAAGGGAGGGGGAGACAAGATGGGGAGAGAGAGGGAAGCACACAAGCACAGCAGTAGAGAACAGGCACATCGGAAGATCTGTGGAAGGCAGAGGGCTGGGGGTGAGGAGGGGGAGGGAAGGGGTACACGGTATAAAACAAATTGCATGAGAGAGAGCAACAAATTGACACTACTAGGAATTTCAGGCATGAAGTCGGAGATTGAAAGAGGTGGATTTGGGGTGTATTAACGGGGGTAGAAAAGATCAAGGTTTTGGATGGGGGAGGATGAGAGATGGTGGTGAACAGCTTTTTTAAAGACCTGGAGGGAGGAGAGAGATTGAAGAGAGTGTGGGAGTTTGTTCCAGAGGCGGGAGAAAAGAGGAATAAAAGAGTGAAGGTGAGCAGAGTCTTGATTTTGGCAGTTTCACCAGAAGAGGGTTGCTGGCAGTTCTTGTGCATCCTGCAGGAATAATTGGGGGAAAGAGCAGAGAGAGAGCTGGGGGAGCAAGGCAGGAGAGGAGTCGGTATAAGACAGAAAGACCACCAACCTACCTGCGGTGAGAGAGAGAAAGGCCCTCACAATCAGCTTCATCGCGGGAGATTCCAATGATTCTGAATGCTTTGGTTTCAACAGCGTGAAGACGAGCTAGGTGTGAGGCAGGAGCACCAGCCCAGAGGGGAGAGCAGTACTCCATTGAGCTGCGGATGAAAGCCTTGTATGTGGTGAGGAGCTCAGGTGTGCCTAGGAAGGATTTCGCACGACGGAGGATGCCCAGTCGGTGACCTGTTTTTTTGAACATACGGAAGAAGAAGAAGAAGAAGACTGAATACAAACGGACACACATTTTCTGATACTTTCTAGTTCAAATTATCTTAACAAATTTTCAGCATTTAAACGAAAGATTGGCAATTTCAGGGTGGTTAACCGTAATTGTTCTGTTCCTGAATGCAAATCGGACTCACGTAAATATAGGAAATACAGGAAATATCCTTGAATGAGAGGTGGTGAGTTCCTATCATTTCCTGTTAATCCAAGTGAGTGGTCACTGTGGATATATATATATATATATATATATATATATATATATATATATATATATATATATATATACCTGCAGATGCTGACCAGGATGCTGACTATGTTGACCTGCAGATGCTATTTGACCTTGACCTTTAACCCAAAGGGTTAACCTGTATCTTGGATCCGCTTGGGACATTCGGAATGAAATTGTGCATCAATAATGGGAATAAAAAGTATCCGGGGTTGACGATTTTTTTGACCTTGACCTAATTTCAAGGTCATGACCCAATTACAGACATTTTAACATTTTCAACAAAACACGACTAAAGTTTGTTTCCTCCTCGATTGTGACTACCACTTTGATCGTAGTGGGGAGGCTTGCGTGCTCCTGCGACCCTTTGGGCTATACTGGTGGGAGCTTTGCTCCTGGTAGGTCTTACCTAGCCAGGCAGGTCAATGGGTTGGAGCCAGACTAAGAGTAGTGACACATTTTTGGGGGTAGGAAAAAGTTTATTTTTCCGCCTGGCCAAGTCACCCCCACCTTCTCAGTGGTCCCGTGAAGAGGGTTTTTCCTGGTTTCAGGACTGGGTGAATTGCACCGGCCAGTCTTCTTCTTCTTCTCATTCCCTCTGTCCTTATGTTTTTCTAACCTTCTCTTAGTCCCTACTGAAGATGAGTATATTGAAGACTGAGGTGATGTGGGTTTTGACTGAGAAGCAAAAACTATAGCACTTAGGTGGAATTTGTTTCGAAAGTCATTAATTAGATGTATTGGCCGATGTATATTCCAAGTTTTTTCAGCTAGTTTCAATGTATATCCCTTGAGATATGAGCGCCAACACATTTTGGGCAGATGGACGGACGAACACCAACGTGATGTCGAGCGTTTGAAAAAGGCGAAGAAGAAGAAGAAGAAGTGTTATGGCCCGTTTTACAATCTGCCGATTTAAATAATTCAGCGATCTACTCTGGCGTCTTTATAAGACTGCGTGGAGTAAGTAATCTATGAATAGCATCTATATATAGTTTTGTAAGGTTTGGAAAATACCACGAAAATATTAGGCCTATTAGAAAACATTGCATACTTTAATTAAACGTTTAAAAAAAAATTCCACGTTTATGATATTAATTTGTAATATTATTATAACGTGTAAAATGAATGTTGTTTGATAGCGTTTTCCTCAAATAAATGAAGCCATTTGGCCTCATTACCATAGGCATGGAGATTGCCGTGCTGCACTCCGGGGTTAATTTTTGCTCCGACTCATCAACGATAAACACAATATTCTTATTGAATATTGAAGCTTCACTGAAGTCTAAATAACCAGCCATGATCGGGTGAACCGACGTTTGCTTTTATTCTCAAACACAAAATCATATATGTAATTATTTGATGCTTCCTTTTCCTACGTAATATTTTTTACTTTCCCCTCATAGATAATTGGGCGGTGTATGTCTCCGGCCCATTCCAAAATACGTTTTTTTTCATGCACCATTCATATCGGGTATCATTGCTTGGCATGCAAACATTACATGGTCGGATTATGTTAAAACGTACTTAGATGAAATAAACGAACCAATGACGAATACTTCTGAGGTGTACAAGTGATTCATGTGCGTAAACTGTAAATTAATTAATTAAAGGAGCGCCTTTCTGAGTCTGTATATTCAGGTGGATTGTCGGATGGCGGCCCGGAGCGGCGTGCTCGATGTGTTTGTGGTGGGTTCGTGCATGATGGATCTTGTGAGGTGAAGTATGATAAGTTGATTCGACGCTTTATGGCTCCCCTTCCTTCAGCTCCCTGTTCTTGCTGCTCCACTTTCTTTGCATGACGTCATTATCGACGTGCAGTGTTTGCTCCAGTGCTAGACCATGGTGCTTTGCGGGCAGACCACGAGAGAGTTTGGGGAAAGAAGGAAGCAGATAGATAGGCTTAGATCTGATGACTACGAATAAAAAGGAAGTTCTCCGTGGTGGTGATTAAGGGGGTATAATTCCATGAGCGAGATATGGAATTATACCCCCTTATGCCTTTGGTATTTACAAATCAAATGCCTCACAAGATTGGTGAGAGCTTTGGTATTTACAAAATTTACCTTATGCCTCACAAGACCCACCTTATGCCTCACAAGATCCCCTATGCCCATGGTATTTTTTTCTCCACATGCCTATGGTATTTTACCCTCTCCGTATGCCTATGGTATCCCCTCCCCCAATCCCCATTCCAATGGTATTTACCCCACACTCGACCCCCACACCGATGGTATTTACCCCCCCCCCCAATCCTCATGCCTATGGTATTTACCCCCCCCAATCCTCATGCCTATGGTATTTACCCCCCCCCCCAATCCCCATGCCTATGGTATTTACCCCCCCAATCCCCATGCCTATGGTATTTACCCCCCCAATCCCCATGCCTATGGTATTTACCCCCCCAATCCCCATGCCTATGGTATTTACCCCCCCAATCCCCATGCCTATGGTATTTACCCCACCCAATCCCCATGCCTATGGTATTTACCCCCCGCAATCCCCATGCCTATGGTATTTACCCCCCCCCACCCCAAATCCCCATTCCAATGGTATTTACCCCACCCTCAACCCCCACGCCGATAGTATTTACCCCAGCCCCCCCAATCCCCATGCCTATGGTATTCCCCCCCCCCCCAATCCCCAAGCCTATGGTATTTACCCCACCCCCCCCGATACCCATACCTATGGTATTTACCCCACGCCCCATCCCCAAGGCTATGGTATTTACCCCACCCCCCATCCCCAAGGCTATGGTATTTACCCCCCCAATCCCCATGCCTATGGTATTTACCCCACCCCTCCCCCAATTCCTATGCCTATGGTATTTACCCCACCCCCCCAATCCCCAAGCCTATGGTATTTACCCCCCCCCCCCAATCCTCATGCCTATGGTATTTACCCCACCCCCCCCCCCCAAAAATCATGCCTATAGTATTTACCCAACCCCCCCCAATACCCATACCTATGGTATTTACCCCACCCCCCATCCCCAAGGCTATGGTATTTACCCCACCCCCAAGGCTATGGTATTGACCCCCCCCAATCCCCATGCCTATGGTATTTACCCCCCCTCCCCCATCCCCATGCCTATGGTATTTACCCCCCCCCAATCCCCATGCCTATGGTATTTACCCCCCCTCCCCCATCCCCATGCCTATGGTATTTACCCCCCCCCCAATCCCCATGCCTATGGTATTTACCCCCCCCCCCCAATCCCCATCCCTATGGTATTTACCCCCCCCCCAATCCCCATCCCTATGGTATTTACCCCACCCCTCCCCCAATTCCTATGCCTATGGTATTTACCCCACCCCCCCAATCCCCAAGCCTATGGTATTTACCCCCCCCCCAATCCTCATGCCTATGGTATTTACCCCCCCCCCCCAAAAATCATGCCTATAGTATTTACCCAACCCCCCCCAATACCCATACCTATGGTATTTACCCCACCCCCCCCATCCCCAAGGCTATGGTATTGACCCCCCCCAATCCCCATGCCTATGGTATTTACCCCCCCTCCCCCATCCCCATGCCTATGGTATTTACCCCCCCCCCCCAATCCCCATGCCTATGGTATTTACCCCCCCTCCCCCATCCCCATGCCTATGGTATTTACCCCCCCCCCCAATCCCCATGCCTATGGTATTTACCCCCCCCCCCAATCCCCATCCCTATGGTATTTACCCCCCCCCCAATCCCCATCCCTATGGTATTTACCCCACCCCTCCCCCAATTCCTATGCCTATGGTATTTACCCCACCCCCCCAATCCCCAAGCCTATGGTATTTACCCCCCCCCCAAATCCTCATGCCTATGGTATTTACCCCCCCCCCCCCAAAATCATGCCTATAGTATTTACCCAACCCCCCCCAATACCCATACCTATGGTATTTACCCCACCCCCCCCCCCATCCCCAAGGCTATGGTATTGACCCCCCCCCCCCCAATCCCCATGCCTATGGTATTTACCCCCCCTCCCCCATCCCCATGCCTATGGTATTTACCCCCCCCCCCAATCCCCATCCCTATGGTATTTACCCACCCCTCCCCCATCCCTATGGTATTTACCCACCCCTCCCCCATCCCCATGCCCATGCCTATGGTATTTTGTAAGGTCCATCACCCAGAATGGTTAAAAAAATAGTTTTTGTCCGATACAGATGACGTTGACCTCTTTTTCTTTTTTCTTTTATTTATTTATTTATTTATTTATTTATTGTCGATGAAGTGATGGCAGTGGTTAAAGCAGAATGACGTCACTAACGAGTTTGTGAATGTTACTGCCAAGCTGTTTCACTGGCCAGAATTTATATGTGTTGAAACCACAAAATGTGGTTAGAACGTTTTGCACACGAGGAGGGACGTCTTTGTTGATGTAGCGAGGTGTCCCAGGTACGTTTTGCACACTAGGAGGGATGGCTTTGTTGTAGCTAGGTGTCCCAGGTACGTTTTGCACACTAGGAGGGATGGCTTTGTTGTTGTAGCGAGGTGTCCCAGGTACGTTTTGCACACGAGGAGGGACGACTTTGTTGATGTAGCGAGGTGTCCCAGGTACGTTTTGCACACTAGGAGGGATGGCTTTGTTGTTGTAGCTAGGTGTCCCAGGTACGTTTTGCACACTAGGAGGGATGGCTTTGTTGTTGTAGCTAGGTGTCCCAGGTACGTTTTGCACACTAGGAGGGATGGCTTTGTTGTTGTAGCTAGGTGTCCCAGGTACGTTTTGCACACTAGGAGGGATGGCTTTGTTGTTGTAGCTAGGTGTCCCAGGTACGTTTTGCACACTAGGAGGGATGGCTTTGTTGTTGTAGCTAGGTGTCCCAGGTACGTTTTGCACACTAGGAGGGATGGCTTTGTTGTTGTAGCTAGGTGTCCCAGGTACGTTTTGCACACGGAGGGATGGCTTTGTTGATGTAGCTAGGTGTCCCAGGTACGTTTTGCACACTAGGAGGGATCGGCTTTGTTGATGTAGCTAGGTGTCCCAGGTACGTTTTGCACACTAGGAGGGACGGCTTTGTTGATGTAGCTAGGTGTCCCAGGTCAGAATCTCGCAGTTCAGTATTCAAAATAGAGTTGGGAATAAAGCTGTGCCTGTGACCTTTTGGGCTTTGTGATACTTGCAATTGTCCGTTAACAAGAATGACCACACTGTGGTCACAACAACAACAACAACAACAACAACAACAGGCATTTTAACGCCATTTTCCCTGCTAGAGCGGGGGTTTGCCTTGCGGTCCCCATGACGATCTTCTCCATTTTGCCCTATTTTCTGCATCTCTCCTTGTTAACCCTCTTGCCCGCATTTCTTCTTCCACCATCTTTAGCCAAGTTTTTCTCGGTCTTCCCCGTCCTCGACTTCCTTCTACATTCATTTCCATCACTCTTCTCAACCAGTCACTTTCATCCTTCCTCAACACATGACCAAACCATCTCAACCTGTTTCTCTTCACAGCATCCATCACAGGTAGTGGGGCGGCTTAGCCCAAATATTCAAAAGAATTGTGCATTTTGTGATACAAGCACCAAATTTGGCACAAATGTACATTAATATGTTGCGAACATTTTCAGATATTGGGCCACTTGAAATTCCGTAATTTTTTTTTTCAAATTTTTTCAAATTTCGTAATTTCAAATTTTTCGGGTGACACCGTCACAATTTCGGTCTTCGAGGCCGGCCGATAGGCAAAGTGTGACCGGAAGGGACGAGGTTCTCCTGACCACGTGGCTCTCGATCTGGGAAGCGAGAGGCGTTCCATTAGTGGACGCGCCCCTCACGCCCGACTTTTGGGCGGCCCCGGCAGGCCGTTTGTTTTGACGTTCCGTGACAGGCCCCGCACCCCCACCTCCGGGCCCACCGGAAGCTTGTGCTGAGTACATCATACCTGAACAACTCAGTGAGGCAGAACACAGCAGTGCACACCAGGGTGACCCCTTCAGTGCATAAACCAATTAACCTGTCCACTGCAGGGCATATAGAAATGAAGTTATTTTCTGCATATAATAATAATATAAGTTCAGTTCTATATAACAATTTCTGTTATCACCACTACCACTACAACTACCACTACTACAAGCTTTGTCTGGAATTTTGTGGACTAACAGACAAACAGACATACAGACAAGCTGGGATCAAAACATTACCTCCTTCCACCATTGAGTGTAGAGGTAAACATCATGGAAATTATATCATGCCCTAGATTTAATTCATGCTTACCCGTGTATTTGCTTCACTGGTTCACAAGGTCTTTTGCATACATGTAATTCAGACTCTCGTCTTCATTGCTGACCACACAATGTTCGCAACATATTAATGTACTTTTGTGCCAAATTTGGTGCTTGTATCACAAAATGCACAATTCTTTTGAATATTTGGGCTAAGCCGCCCCACTATATCGGCCGGCCTCGAAGACCGAAATTGTGACGGTGTCACCCGAAAAATTTGAAATTACGAAATTTGAAAAAATTTGAAAAAAAAAATTACGGAATTTCAAGTGGCCCAATATCTGAAAATGTTCGCAACATATTAATGTACATTTGTGCCAAATTTGGTGCTTGTATCACAAAATGCACAACAGGTTTGCTATGCTGCTACACTAAGGCTCTATTCCCATCATCTTTCGCAATTCATCATTTGTCTTCCTCTCTCTCAACGATACTCCGCACATCCACCGAACCATTCGCATTTCCACCCTTTCCAGCCTTCGTTGCTGCTCTACGTTCATTACCCATGTCTCACTCCCATAAATCATAACACTTCTCACACATGCAGCATACACCTTTCCCTTTAGCTTCAACGACACTCCCCTCCTCGTCAGCACGCCACTCAGTTCCCGAAACTTCTTCCATGCACATCTCACTCTAGCAACCGTTGCCGAGTCTGATCCACCTTCTCCATTCAGCATGTCTCCGAGGTAGCAAAATGTTTTCACACCTTTCAGCTTCACGCCGTCTCCAAGATCCAACCCAACATTTCCTCCATCTGCAGCTCCCTCTGTGCACACCTTACATTTGAATGGAGCTGCCACACTGGTTAATGACCCTCTCAGACCACTACATTTTTGATGAACCCACTCAGCGCACATTGTATATTGAATGGAGTTCACTCCGACACCCTTCCTACACACAGCACACGGCCACTTCCCAGTTCTTTCCACCTCACCACATGCTTTACCACTTGCCATCACCTTCGTCTTTCCGATATTCACCTTCAGACCTTTTGTCTCCATACATTCCTTCCACTTGTTCATCTTTTCCTTCAGTCCATCCATACTTTCCGCAATCAACACCAGATCATCTGCATACAACAACTCCCACGGTAAACCCTCCTTTACGTTCCGAGCCAGCACCTCCATCACAGCTACAAATAGTAGTCGACTTAGTACCGACCCCCTGATGGTCACAACCTGCGACAAAATTCGTTAACGTCCAATTCGGAAACACGCATTTAAAGCGCTCTTAAAAGATTAACTCGACACCTTTTTATCCATGTAGTCCTGCAGCGTAATCTGATATTTCAGATCAATTGTTCAAATTTGCATAAAAGCACCAAAATCGGCACACATGTAGAATAATGTATTCCGAACAATTCCAGATATGGAGCCACCCGAGATTGTGCCTTGGACAGCTACGGCGGCCATTTTCCAAAATGGCCGCCATTCTACTTTAGCGAAATGGGCTATACTTATTTTCTTATTGTATTGGTGGTAGATATAAGGAACGTGTAAAATTCAGTAAACTGACCATGAAAAAGGCGTATTCAAATATTATGAGCCAGTATTTTCGATAAAAAAGCCATTATTTGATTTGTAAATGGCTGCTTTCCTGAAACTTTTCGCTGAAAAGTACCCATTATTGGAGAACATGAGTCAAATGATATTCATCACATTCAATGGGTTTGGAGTCAACAAAAATTGCATTATAGATCACATACTTTACTCTATTTTTAAAAGGGAACTGATAATCGTGATAATGACAAACTCAGAAAATGTAGTCAAATTATTGCACACTTACTTGACTTTGAAGCGGCTACGGCCTGTGTCTACTGGCATTCTCCTTCACAAGCACACAGTCCAGTGCATTGCAGATTAGCCTTCTTGCATTTGCAGCGGTTTCTACAGCCTTTTTTGCAGCCGCACGACACCAGCTCGAAGCAGCTTTTTGAAGCCTCGGAGTGTGGTCCAGAGCGGACCAAGGTCAGGGTTCCCAGTTTGTGTTGGATGGGCCAACAGACGCACGGTCCATGCAAGAATGCGCTAGCTGGATCTTCTTTGACATGGTCATGATTATCACTCAATATTCTGCAAAGACACAAAACACCTTGTTAACACACTAATACTACTACTACTACACCACTATTACCAATTACAACACCACTTCCACCACTACCACCACCACAACAAAATACTTCTGAACCTGTCACCGATGCTGTGTGCGAAAATGGATTTTCCCATAAAAATCACCATTTTTTCCCCCAATACAATGGTTGGAACTATATTAAATCAACACAAATGACATGTGTATTGTTTTTATTTGGAATTGCACATCACATGGAGTATTTATCACCTCTAAGAAACCTGCAAAGCGAATAACAATGACAGATATCCCATGTTGTTAAAGTAGAATGGCGGCCATTTTGAAAATGGCCGCCAAAGCTGACCAAGGCACAATCTCGAGTGGTTCCATATCCAGAATTGTTCAGAATACATTAGTCAACCTGTGTACCAGTTTTGGTGCTTTTATGAAAAGTTGAACAATTGGTTCGCTATGCTGCAGTACTAATGTCACCCTCTGCCACGGTTATATCAGAACGAGCGCATTTGTCACAGTCACGGATTGCTTAACCCCAATATGGGGCCATACAAAACGTACACATCCCTACTGTTTTTTTTAATTATTATTATTATTTTTTAGCAATTTGCATAACATAACACTGTATTACCTGTGCATTCTGATGGAACCACGCCTTCTGGTGGGCTCAATTAAATCTTGCTATTTTTCGCCATTGATTAGATTTTTCGGGGTACCTCATTGGGAATAGACGCTCGACCCAAACAAAGCCAATGGAAATCTGATGCAACAATCCCGGGCAGTATATAATCGGCAGAGGCCTACTGCCCACAGGCTTAATGTGTTAGGCCCACCTGAAAATCAAGATTGCCACCATATACATTTATGGAGGGTGGAGTCAAGTGACAGATGTGGGTGTAGTTTCAAAAATCGACCCCCCAACAAAGACTGACTGACAGGATGGCCTTGAGGTATGCAGACGTCATTTCTTCGAAGCTGTCTTGCCTGGGTTTGAATCCCGACCCAGCTATAACCTGTCATCCTGGTGTTCCATCAATGTGTGTGTCGTCCCTCGGATGTTCGTTAAACTGGGTGTCCCGTCTGCTGACATTACTTGGTGGACGTTAAAGATTCCACGGTGTCCTTCGGAAAGAGTAGGGGAGCTTCGCTATGCTGCTGAGCTTATGGCGAAGCTTTGATCTCTTTCATATACCCCCCAATATAAATTCTTCACTATGCCAGTACCTGTGGGGAGCTAGATTTGACCTTTGGCCCCAGGTGCTACAAACCCTAACAATGCCACTGTATTCAGTACATCATTATTCAAAGGGATTGGCAAACTCACGATGCTGAAAGTGTAGTGGTGACAAAATTTTTTAATTCCACCATATCATAAGCTGCTCATGGCTGATGTTATATTTAGTAATTTCATTTGTAGCATCAACAGGAGAGGGACAAAAGGTTGGCAAAAGGTGTGTGCGTGTGGTCGACATGACCTGGGAGGGGTTGAATTCCAGATTATCTGTCATTCTCAAGGAATTGGCAAAAGAACTCTCCTGGCACAGATTGGTATCTGATACATCCAGTATCCAGTATCCAGTATTCATGATTCTTACCATGATTACTACAATGAAAGGGACGAATAGAGGAATTTAAAACAAAGATAACAATTTCAAAGGGAACCACAGGTGGGTGGGTCGACTGTCAGCAATAGCACGTGAGTATGTACAATCTGGCCAATAATTTTATCTGGGATCCAGGTGTCCTTTATGTCATGCCACAGAGATTGGTTTTTGACGCATCGTATGCCATATTCCGGAAGAATGGTCAATCGATACAATACAAGCATGGGATGGTCTCGAGGCCACGCCACTCATACACCACCTCAAAATCCCATCATGCTTTGCCTGCTGGCTACCTCACCACACTATTGCCACGCACACTCGCTTATGAACCATGCCTGCTTGCTAACTATTACCTGACTTTCAAAAGGGTGGCAATTTCAAAATGGTTAACATAAGTGTTCTGTTCCTGAATGCAAATCGGACTCACGGAAGTGTTGTGTAGTTAAACGAGAAATATCCGTGGATGAGAGGTCTGGTTCATACCATTACTTAGTACAAATGAGCAGCAGCAGTGTATATATACTGAAACGCAAAAGAAACTTACCACCTTTGAAACCTCTAAATATCAACAATAACACTGCGTGTAGTAAATGTGTGAACTTATTTGTGGACAATAGTGTCCTCACTGTCAGACAAAACGGTCACGGATGGTCACTTGAACCTTCAATGGTCACTTCATAGCACAGCTGTTGAACAGCCGTTTTGACTGTCGGTGATTAGCCAAGGGGTACAGGATGATTTTAATGAGCTGCACGTGATGTCTTGATATTGGCTTTAAAAAGGCCAGTGCAAAATGGGCATTTCAATCAATATGCCACGATTGTCAAGGGATCAACGGCAGCGTGCCCTGGGCATGCTGCAAGGTGGACTGAGCTACCGTGAGGTGGCACGTCGCCTTGGCTGTTCACACCAGACGATATCGGCCCTGGTGGACAGAGACACCCTCCACAACTCTGCAGATGACAGACCTCGATCAGGGAGGCCAAGAGTCACCACTGCAAGGCAGGACAGGCAGATGGTCCGAAGTCACCTGCGGGATCGATTCCGTCCAGCATCCCTCACTGCGGCACAAACTCCGGGGCGTGCAAACCCACGGATCTCCAATGATACTGCACGAAGACGACTGCATGACTATGGTCTGACTGCCAGAAGACCATACAGAGGCCCCGTGATGACGGCTGCCCATCGCCGCAACCGACAGAGATGGTGCCAGCAGCATCAGCGGTGGACCTTGGCGCAAACCACTTGTTTGAAATGTAATAAAATTGTAACCGTTCAAAATAAAACAAACCAACAATTGCTAATTGAAACATTGGCATTTTATTGATGACATGTCAAGTTTTTGACCAAGATACACCATCTCATCAGTTTGTTCTACAGTACAGAACAGCACAGGGTGCAATGTCAGTCCCCTTTCAATAGCGTGTGTGGCCACCATTGTTTTGGATACAGGCAGTGCATCGTCGGCGTATACTACCTACCAGTCTTTGGATGGATTGCTGCTGCGCCAAGGCACCACTGCGCCAAGGTCCACCGCTGATGCTGCTGGCACCATCTCTGTTGGTTGCGGCGATGGGCAGCCGTCATCACGGGGCCTCTGTATGGTCTTCTGGCAGTCAGACCATAGTCATGCAGTCGTCTTCGTGCAGTATCATTGGAGATCCGTGGGTTTGCACGCCCCGGAGTTTCTGCCGCAGTGCGGGATGCTGGACGGAATCGATCCCGCAGGTGACTTCGGACCATCTGCCTGTCCTGCCTTGCAGTGGTGACTCTTGGCCTCCCTGATCGAGGTCTGTCATCTGCCGAGTTGTGGAGGGTGTCTCTGTCCACCAGGGCCGATATCGTCTGGTGTGAACAGCCAAGGCGACATGCCACCTCACGGTAGGTCAGTCCGCCTTGCAGCATGCCCAGGCACGCTGCCGTTGATCCCTTGACAATCGTGGCATGTTGATTGAAATGCCCATTTTGCACTGGCCTTTTTAAAGCCAATATCAAGACATCACGTGCAGCTCATTAAAATCATCCCGTACCCCTTGGCTAATCACTGACAGTCAAAACGGCTGTTCAACAGCTGTGCTATGAAGTGACCATTGAAGGTTCAAGTGACCATCCATGACCGTTTTGTCTGACAGTGAGGACACTATTGTCCACAAATAAGTTCACACATTTACTACACGCAGTGTTATTGTTGATATTTAAAGGTTTCAAAGGTGGTAAGTTTCTTTTGCGTTTCAGTATATATATATATATATATATATATATATATATATATATATATATATATATATATATATATATATATATATATATATATTGTAACGGTTTTGAGAAGTGTGTAACGAATTTGAGAAGTGTAATGGTTTTTGAGAAGTGTAACAATTTTGGAGGAAGTGTAACGAATGTAAAAAGTATGGTTTTGTTATGTGTAACACCCTGTTAATGTAAATAATGGTCGCAGCCGTCCTCCTAGTTAATTCCATGAAACTTACACGCAGGTCACGATATATCTTTTTAAATAGTGTATTTCCTTATTCTATGTAGGCTAAATATGTGTTTCCCACTAGATTGACTTTGCATTGTATCAAACAAAATAAGAGTAGGCCCTTGCAATTTCCCCAAACATCTCCGCTCTCCAAAGTTCCTTTCAAAAGGGTGCGAGTTGTGTTCAATCCCGCAAGCCGCCATTGCCCATGTGCTAATCTCGGAGAAGAAAGGCGTGTCTCCACCTCGTCATAGAGGGGAGGAGTGAGCCAGAGGGTCGCATGGCCAATCAGCACCGCGGTGAGCGAACCGGTAGGCGTGCCCTCGCAGCCGGCGGCTTGATTCCGCCCCGAGTTATAAAAGCGACTGTAAGGGACTGCTTTACGAGATGACCTGGGAGATGAGCGAAGAGGCGACACCAGGAGGAGCGTTGAGATGCGAAACGCTCCAAGCCAAAGAGGAGAGGTACTCGGAAAGGAAACCAGCTTTGGAGAGACGCGCTGAAAGGAGGGAGACGGCTCCACCAGAAGAAGAGGAGCAGGTGTGCCGAGCCAGCGCGTGACGTCTACAGCAGCGGATACGCGACGGAGGGTTTTCCCGCCAAAAACCGCGAGGAATTGAGAGCTGCTGCCTCCGACCTTGCCTCCCTCTCAAGCAATCCACCTCAAGCCCTACCTGCCTGCAATATCCCCTGTGTAAGTGTGAACGTCCTGTCCTACTCGTTGTCTTGGGATTAAGTAAATTGAATAGAACTAGGGCATGCCCGTACTATATATATAGGACGTGCCCGTAAGTGCGTGATGTTACCGTACAATGAATGTATCGTCCCGACGCCGCAGCTCGGATGGCGCTGCAGTTAATCGGGCCCCCAAATTCCTCATCGACGATAACTAAACAATATATTATATGAATCGCACCGTACATACCTCCTTCTAGATCTTGTTCTTGTCTTGATATACTCACTCAGGCTCACTCTATCACGACTGAGTCCTCCCAGCTCCTCCAAATGGCGCCCGCTAGCCGCTACGTATGTCCGGAAGTGACGTCCTCATTTGACTGTCCGGAAGGTCGCAAATCGCAGTTACGATGAATCGCAAATTAGTTTTAATTAGTTTTAAAACATAGTTTAACGGCAACATAGTTTGCCGACGGGAAATAAATGAATACGCTCTCAAATGTGCCATCCGAGGCAGAGTCTGTTCGCCACGTTCGGCACACGTGATAGCTCGCTGCTCTCTGATTGGTTGAATCGTTTTTTGGACATAGCTCGGTAACTACTTCTGCGATTAATTTAAAACCTTGAAAAGGCACATCCTCGGGTCCCCAGCAATATACCTGGCAAGTTTCAAGTATATCGGACCGGTAGTTGTCGAGAAACAGCGGTCACAGACAAACAAACAAACAAACAAACATACACACAGAGATTACTGGAATTATAGATAGATAAGTTAACGATTCGCTGTGTGACTGTTTCTTCCATCCATTGCTTGTGTGTGTATAATAAATCTGTTCTTCCTCCGTACTCTGTCTTCTTCTCTTTTCCTTCTCTTTCGGTCGCTTTAGAGGTTTCCCGATTGAATATCTGCGGTGCGATCTGGTCAACGTCGGGTGGAATCGGGTTCTAATCGGGGAGTAACTGTTCGGACGCGGTAATACCAACCGCTCGGTAAAATAACATCTTTAACCGCGTCTGTAACAATTGGTGTCTGGGAGTGGGATTCGAGGCCCGAACCAAATTTTTAAAACGTCTAGAAAAAATTTGGTCAAAATTACGAGCTGCCGAAATTTTGTTGTTTTATAAAACCCTGGTGTTGGGCTAGCGGCTAGGGTGCCGGCTTAGGATCCTAGGATCCTGGGTTCGAATCCCGGTCGATCGCTGAATTAACGCCAGGGGGGTTGACTCAGCCTGTCATCCTTCCGAGGTCGGCTAATTGAGTACCAGTTCACTGGTAATTCCCTGTTTGTCGTTAAAGGCGGCAAAAAGGGTTGGCGTCAGGAAGGGCATCCGGCTGTAAAACATTGCTTCAAAAAGGGGACCAAAAAACCAACAACAACCACGGTTCCCGAAAAAGTCCAACCCCCACTTTGCGGGGAAAAATGGCCTCTAAAGGTGGTTTTTTTTTGTTTTTTTTATAAAACCCGAATTTTGAGATCGCGCCATGGACAATCAAGGCGATCGGATGCCGGTGGGAGAGATAGACGGGGTAGAATCGACCCAGGACCTCGGGGAAATGTATGTGGAAGAAGGAGAGGAGGAGAACATTGGTTATGTGGTTGAGGGGGTATCAGGTGCACAAAACGGCGTCTTCGCGCACGTGGGTGTAGCGGCACCAAATTTAGCCGCAGCCGAGCCAGAGATGCCAATGAATTTGGACCTGTTTATGAAACAGATGATGGCCTTTATGGTAAAAACAGACGATAATTTCAAAGGGATGGAAAACAGGATAGGGGGCCAAATGGGGGTAATGAGGGACGAAGCGAGGGCTCAGAGTGAGCAATTGGGGGTAATGAGGGACGAAGCGAGGGGTACCGGTGAGGGGTTAGACAAGAAATTTGGGAAGTTAGACAATAATTTTGAGGGGTTAGACAACGGGATAAAAGAGGTGAAAAATGGGTTAACGGGGGTAGAAAACAGAATGGCTGCCCAGGAGAATCAGATAGAGGGGATGAAAAATGGGTTAATGGGGCTAGAAGATAGGATGGAGGACAAATTGCGGGAGATAGGGGAGCAATCCGCCAGAGAAATTAAACAAATGGGAGAGCAGATAGAGGAGGTAAAAATCGGGGTAGAAACCAAACTGGATGCTCAGAGGGATGAATTTGGACAGATGAGGGCGGCATCTACAAAAGAAAGGGAGGAGATGAAGGAGGAGATACAACGAGGTGTGGGTGAGGAGGTTTCGGGGCTACGCGAGGAGGTAAAGCGAGGTGAGAAGCGTATGGAGAAAGAAGTGAGGAATAATACGGCTAGGTTACAGGGGGGCATAGAGGGTCTGACGAAGGGAGTAGAACAGCTGACAGTGGGACAAAAGGAACTTGTGGACCAAGTGGAAAAGAACACTGCAATAATCGGGGGGTTAAAAGCGACACAAAAGGACATAAAAAATGAATTAATAGCGACACAGAAGGAATGTCAGATGGTACATGAGGGGTTGACGAAGAAGTTGGAAGAGGTGACAGAAGTAATAGAGACGAAGGACCGAGAGGTGAGGACGCACATAGAAACGGTTAAAGTGGCGTTAGAGGGGGCGCACAGGGAGATGAAGGAGGTAAAGGAAAAATTAGAGGAGGTGGAAGAGGGGGTGAGTGAAATTAAGAAGAGACGGAGGGAAACTAAGAGGGAGATAAAGGAGGAAGTCATGGAATATGTACAAGGTCTGTGTTCAAATCATGATGAGGTGCTCACTAACCAAATAAAAAGTTTGCAGGTGGCAGAGGAGGTGCGACGACGAGGTACGGAGGTGAGTGGCAATGTATATGATGTGAGGGGAGATTCAGTCGGCTTGGGGGGTGGTGTAGACCCGGGTGTTCGTGAGGGACCAATGGTAAGATGTATGACTGGTCCGGAGTGGATGGACAGGGGAGGTGTGCAAGGAGGTGTGGCTATGGGGAGTGAGGGGGGTGCTGGTGAGCAAGGATGTGGGGGTATGGCGTGGGTAGCGGGTTGCGGAGGGGCGACCCAGGCATCGACACCAGGAGGGGTAGTGTTTGGAGGGACGGGGGACGCGCGGGAGCCTCCCGGGAATAGCATACTGTGGGAGCCCGAACGGGTTGGTCCCGCGTTGATCCCGCAAGGAGTGACGCGCGGGGTCCGACCTTCGGGCGCCCACAAGGTCCCACTCGCGCCGTATGATGGCAAGAGTGATTTGAGGGCGTACCTGGCGCAGTTTGAGTACGTGTGTAAAGGCAACGGTTGGAATCCGGACGAAGGTGGAGTACACCTGGTGGGGGCACTGCGCGGTGCGGCGGCGGAGGTGCTGACGGCTTTACCACCGGGTGCTCTCACCCTGCCAGCTCTCCGTGCGGCATTAATTAATCGGTTCGGCATTGAACAGCAAAGCGAGCTTGTTAAAGTCCAACTTGCGCAGCGAAAACGCAAGCCCCAGGAGACCATCGGGGAACTTGCTCACGATATTCGCCGCGTGGTCGGGATTGCACACGCGGACATGGCAGCGAGTTCCCAGGAAAGCCTGGCGCTGGATCACTTTATTCAGGCCCTTCCGGATCTGGAGCTCCGGCAACAGCTCGCCATGTGGCGCCCGCAAACCATGAGTCAGGCGGCCGACGCTGCAGCCCGTTGGGAAGCAGCGAGGCCCCTGGCCCGGGGAGGCGAGCGCCACGCAGTGGCGGTGCGTCAGATGGGGCCCGTGATGGGGGGCGGCCCCCCAAGGGGGCCCGCCCCCGACGGGGGCCCTGACCTGGAGAGCATGGTCCAGAGGTTAGTGGATCGGCGCGGGACCTGGACCATGGCAGGCGGCCCCAGCGGTGGCAGTCCCCGACACCGACACCGACATGGTGGTCGGTAGTCCCCGACAGAGTACCCCAATTCGGACATACAGGGGGGGGAATTTGGAATACCGGAGGCAAGCACCTTACCAGGTGAGGTGCTATAATTGTGCTCGGATGGGTCACCGTGCATGGGAGTGTCGAGCTCCGCGCCGGGACGTTTCCCGCCAACCGATGCCCTCAACTCCGCCCCGTATAGATCGGCCTAGCCGACCTCAGACACCCCCCCGCCAGGGCCCGGGAAACTAGAACGTGCCGGGCATGCAGGGCGGTGTTCGGCAGTAGGGGATGGGGAGAAGCCCTCGTTGACGCGACAGGTCATTCATTGTGGCCGAATTGGGACGGGTAGTTTGACAATTCGGTGCAAAATTGCCGGCGTGGGGGTAGACGCCGTGGTGGACACGGGAGCCAGCGCCACGATCATCAGCCCCGTGGTCCTTAATTCGAGTGCAGACGGCTGGGGTAAAATCCAGCGTCTGGAAAATCATAGTTTGCAGTTGGCTACCGGGGCAACGGCTCCGATCATAGGGCGTGGTTTTGTGACCCTCAAGTTGGGATCGGTAAAGCAAGAGATAGAGGTTTGGGTGGCGGAGGTGTGCGACCCATGCTTAATAGGGTTGGATTTGTTGACTGCCAGCGGTTGTAAAATCGACTTGAGTCGGGGGATCCTGCGATGGGGAGTGGAGGAGCTACCATTGGAGGGGGTGAGCACGGCCGAGAGGGTGGAGCTGGAGGCTCCTGAGGCCGTGACCATCCCTCCAGGGGCCGAGGCCATCGTGCCGGCCCGATGGTCAGCTCGCCCGACATGGCAGGAATCCTGCGGCCTGGTCGAACCGGTGGCAGCGCTATCCATACCTGGTTTAATCGTGGGCCGTACCCTTGTAAAAACGGACGGGCCGGTGGTGGCCGTCCGAGTAATTAATATTAGCACAGAACCACGCACTATAGTGAGGGGCACGAAGGTAGCTGGCTGCACCCCAGTTAGAGAAGTCGCGTCAGTGAGGGGCGAGAACGTCCAGCCGAGCCGGCCCCAGGGGGAGCCTTCAATAAGTTCTAGGAATTGGCCCGATCCCATTTGCGAGATGGTAAATCGTAGTAGTGTAGAGTTGGGAGGTACCCAGAGGGAGGCCTTACACAAACTGGTTGGGTCCCATTTGGACCTCTTCTCCTTGTCCACCGAGGATATTGGACGTACTGGCCTGGTGAAACATCAGATCCACACCGGTGAGGCCCGGCCTATTCGTCAGGCCGCCCGACGGCTCCCTTGGAGCAAGAGGGCGGAAGCTGACGAGCAGGTTGAAAAAATGCTCGACGCAGGTGTGATCGAGCCCTCGGGAAGTCCTTGGATGTCACCTGTTGTGCTGGTCAAAAAGAAGGATGGGACCACGCGGTTCTGCGTGGACTATCGCCAGCTAAACAACGTGACACAAGGACTCATATCCCCTGCCAAGAATTGATGACACCCTCGATGCCGTTGCGGGCTCAAATTGGTTCTCGACTTTGGACCTCAAGAGTGGGTATTGGCAGGTGGAGATGGATAGGGCAGGGAAGGAGAAAACGGCATTTTCCACAGGTAAGGGACTGTATCAGTTTACTGTGATGCCGTTTGGTTTGTGTAACGCCCCCGCCACCTTTGAAAGATTGATGGAGCATGTACTAGGCGGCATGCCATGGCAATCATGCCTGGTGTACCTGGATGACGTCCTAGTACATGCCAAAACGTTCCCCCAGGCAGTAGCTAATTTGGACCAGGTGTTCGGGTGCCTCAGACAGGCAGGGTTGAAGCTGAACCCGAGTAAGTGCACTTTGTTTGCAAGAGAGGTGGCCTATCTAGGTCACGTGATCGGCCGCGAGGGGGTAAAAACGGACCCAGACAAAATTAAAGCGGTAGAGGAGTGGCCCGCACCACGTACCATCAAGGAGGTGCGGGGATTTTTGGGACTCTGCTCCTACTACCGGCGCTTTGTGGCGAAATTTGCGGAGTTGGCCCGTCCCCTCCACCGGCTTACGGAGAAGGGGACGCGATTTAATTGGACACGGGAGTGCCACGAGGCCTTCCAAAAATTGAAGGGGTGTCTAACATCCGCACCCCTTCTAGCTTACCCCACTAGTGACGGGGCATTTACCCTGGACACGGATGCAAGCCAGGAAGGATTGGGCGCAGTTTTGTCTCAGACACAGGAGGGCATGGAGAGAGTGATTGGTTACTATAGTCGGGCCTTAAGTAGGCCCGAGCGAAATTATTGCGTCACTCGCAAAGAGTTATTGGCTATGCTGGCTGCCATGAACCATTTCCACCCGTACCTGTACGGGCGGAAATTTTTGGTTAGAACTGACCATTCCTCCTTGCAATGGCTCCTTCGGTTCAAGGAACCGGAGGGCCAAATTGCAAGGTGGTTGGAAAAGTTGCAGCAGTACAATTTTGATGTGGCCCATAGGGCCGGGAAGGCCCATGGTAATGCGGACGCACTCTCTCGGCGTCCTTGTCTGGGGGAAAACTGTAAATTTTGTGCGAGACACGAGGAGAGGGAGCAATTGGGCGATTCCGCCCCGATTCTCGTCGTCCGGGCAACCCGGGTGAGAGGGCCAATTTTGCCACTAACCGCGGACGATTAATTTGGAGAGTTGGCTTGGAGCACGGCCCAGCAGGAGGATCCTGTTCTGGGGCCGGTGTTCCAATGGGTCAAATTGGGGCAAAGACCAAAGGGGGAAGAGGTCACCCCCCTCGGGGCGCAAACAAAGGCGTATTGGGCTCAGTGGCAGACCCTGGAATTGAAAGGCAGCATCTTGTATCGCAAGTGGGTGGAGGTTCCCTCTGATAGAACTTCCTGGCTGGTGATAGTCCCTGACAAATTCAAGAACGTCATATTGCAACAGGTGCATGGTACCCGCTCCGGCGGCCATTTGGGCAGGACAAAGACAATATCTCGGGTCCGCCGGAGGTTCTATTGGGTGAATATGGGGCGCGACATACAGGACTGGTGTCGGAGTTGCGACGCCTGTTCTGCCAAAAAGGGACCAGCACGGAGGATGAGGGCCCCCCTTCAATTACATCAGGTGGGGGCCCCCCTTGAGCGGGTGGCTATGGATATTCTAGGACCGCTGCCCCGCACCCGCCAAGGTAATAAGTATATCCTCGTTGTAATGGACTATTTCACCAAGTGGCCGGAGGCCTATGCCCTCCCCAACCAAGAAGCAGGGGTGGTAGCACAGGCCTTCGTAGAAGGATTTGTATGTCGGCACGGGATTCCACAGGAGCTGCACACCGATCAGGGTCGAAATTTTGAGAGCCAATTACTAAAAGATGTGTGCAGACTCCTGTCAATTCGGAAAACAAGAACCACGCCCTTGCGGCCACAATCTGACGGGATGGTGGAACGGTTCAACAGAACATTGATACAACAACTGGCATTGTTCACCACCACCCGTCAGGATGACTGGGACGAACATCTCCCGTACCTGTTGATGGCCTACCGAACTAGCCAGCACGGGGCCACCGCATGCAGTCCAGCGTTGCTTATGTATGGGCGGGAGTTACGGGCTCCCGCCGACTTGCTATGCGGTCCCGTGCCAGACACCACGGATACACCGCTGAGGGAGGGTTACGCACGTCACCTGGAGGAAGGCATGGAGCGGGTCCATGCCTTCGCCCGCCGCCAGCTCCATCTGGCGGGGGCCAAGATGAAGCGTAGATACGACGACCGGAGCCAGGGGAGTCAATACGCTCCGGGGATGAAGATTTGGTTCTTTAATCCCCGGAGGCGGAAGGGCAGGTGCCCGAAACTCACCTCCCCCTGGCAAGGCCCGGGAGTCGTCCTGTCGCAAATCTGTGACGTGGTCATTAAAATCAAAATGGGGCCACGGGCCCCCCCTCGGATCGTCCATGCCGACCGGATAAGACCTTATGCCGGCGAGCAGGCGCCCTCATGGATCGCCTCGGCTCTAGATGCCGAGGCAGGACCCAGTACCTCTTGCGACGGGGGCTCGTAGCGTCAGAGGACTGGGGGGGATGATAGTGGGAACGCCCCCATGTGGTGGGATGGCAACTCTGTCATCCCTCACAGAGTGGGGGCAAATGCGCAATAGTTTATGGGGTGGCTATGACAACCGAGCCAGGGAGGGCTTGGTTATATTGATAGGGATCTAGCGAAGATGACATTAGGTAACGTTAAGGTTAGTTAGTGACTGATACCTGTAGTGGGGATGCAGGTAGTTTAGTGTGGATGATAATGACGTGGGAGCGCAATAGTTTAAAGGGACGACTGGGAAGCGCAAGTTTCAGAAGGGAGTAGTTAGCTGAGATGATGCCGTGTGTGTGAAGATTGAACAGGTGAGAACTGAACAGGTGAATGGAGCAGTGTATGAGGGAGTAGTGGTGATTGCGTGTTGTGTTGACCAAATGGTCCAGGAAGAAAGGAGGGTGCAGGTGGCACCAGGTGTGAGGGCACAGGTGTGCAACAACAGGTGTATGTGGCTGTGTGGAATAAATGGTAGTGTGGACTATCTGGAGTATTGGAATGGATGGTCGTGGAGTGAGTATGGTGGAAATTGTGGAGTGGAGTGGATGGTGCGAAGGTGTGAATGGGGGAAGAGTGGACCCCCATCACGGATACCCGGGGCGGGTAGTGTAAGTGTTAGGTAGAGGGTACAGGTAAATTGTGGTTGGATATTGGCATCTGTGGTGCGGGTGAAAGAATGGTCTTTGGATGGGTGCATTAGTGTTGTGGAAATGGCTGGGCGTGTAGCCTGTTAGTGTGTGTAGTTGGTTGGGCGCTCCACCACTGTGAGGATGTCGGCCAGGTGAGGCCGCAGGTGGGTTCTGGGAGCCGGTAGTAGTTGTTGTGGATGGGGCCCGAGGATCCGGAGGACGGACCCGGGTAGCCCAGTGCCAGAGGGCACCAAGGGGTGACAGAGCCAAGAGAGGGCCTTCCCCAGTTAGTTAGGTTAGGGTGAGGAGCTAGGTAAGCTCGGGTGGCAACTGCAGTGGTGGAGGTGTGCAGGTGGGTAGACCTGCTGGGAGAGCTACACGTCGCAGCCCAGAAATTGTGCGAAGGCACCGGGAGATGAATCGGGGGAGTGAGACCCCAAATTGAGAAGCACCACAGTTTGGTCAATGGGAATTGGTTTTTAGAACCCATAGTGTAAGTGGCCAATGGATTGGCAGGGAAAGACCCCGGGTAGTGTAAAGTGTGTTAAAATCATTTAGAGGATAGTTAGGATGAAGGATCTCCTCGCACCATCTGCATCCACTCACCTGAGGTGACAGGTACTCCACACCATGCCATGTTTTATTATTTTTCATTAATGCAAATGTTTTGGATTGTGAGACGCATCATGACGTGGGTGTGACATTGTGCGTAATTCCATCTCTGCCTCCTTATGAGGATTGATGATGAATTTGGTGATGGCAAATTTTGAAGTAGAGGGATTGTGGAGACGAATTTGGTATAGGGGAAATATGGGGAAGACGTGACAGTAGTGACGAATTTGTAAATGGGTAGATTTTGTAAATATGGGGTAAGGGCAAGGGTAGTGTAGGTGACAGGGGGGTGACGTATGGTAGGGACGAGCTTTCTCACTTCGCCCTCCGTACGCATTTCGCCTTGCATTGCCTTATTGACGTGTACCCTTGTGACCTTACCCCTCGCTCAATTGTCTTTCTTGTGTCTCCCACATGACCTGTGCGCCATTGGGTGCCGAGGGGAGCGTGCGTGAGGTGGCCATTGTGCGCCCGAGATTCCCAGAACCAGCATGCATTGCGTTGATGTACCACTTTATGGACCGCTGTTCTGCGGCCAAGTACCACTTGATGGACCCCAGGTTCTGGGGCAGGGCACCTCTGTTGGAGACCGGCCATAGTGGCCAGGGAATCTTGCTTGCGGACCTCGGTAAGGTGGCACCTATGCCAAACAGGTGGACCACCCTTAGTTGGCCCCTGAGGCCCTAAATAAAAACGAACACAAGTTGTGCTTTTTATTATGTCCAAATAGGCCGCATGAAGCCAGAAGACGTCGGGAAGAACATCGGCCCAGCAGAGAAAGTGAAGACCACCACCAGTTGTTTTGTTGTGTTTATTAAGGACCATGGTGACTGCGCACCGAGTGGTGCTTTTGGTGCTTTGTGGTGCTTTTGGGTGCTTTGGTGGTATTGGTACTGGTGCATCGATGCAATGCGTGCTGTCTCCTCCCTCCCAACAGGAATTTCTTTTTCTTGTTCCCTAAGAAAAAAAAAAAAACACAGGTCCTGGGTTGCGTTGTAAATAAGAAATCACGTCATTGTAAATAATGCTCCCCACCGTAAATGTATAGTTTGAGAATAATTCCGTAATTCGGTTAGCTGTGGGCTTGAGTCTGTTAGACAGGGTGCAATGCAATAGGGGGACATACTTATTTGTGTTTTAAGATTGTCACACTCAGGGTCAGGTTAATTGTAGAGGGAATTACACCTACGTGTCGCACTAAGTTAAAGTTTTGTAGGCCCGAGCACGGGCCTGAAGAAAGGAGGGTGCAGTGTAACGGTTTTGAGAAGTGTGTAACGAATTTGAGAAGTGTAACGGTTTTTGAGAAGTGTAACAATTTTGGAGGAAGTGTAACGAATGTAAAAAGTATGGTTTTGTTATGTGTAACACCCTGTTAATGTAAATAATGGTCGCAGCCGTCCTCCTAGTTAATTCCATGAAACTTACACGCAGGTCACGATATATCTTTTTAAATAGTGTATTTCCTTATTCTATGTAGGCTAAATATGTGTTTCCCACTAGATTGACTTTGCATTGTATCAAACAAAATAAGAGTAGGCCCTTGCAATTTCCCCAAACATCTCCGCTCTCCAAAGTTCCTTTCAAAAGGGTGCGAGTTGTGTTCAATCCCGCAAGCCGCCATTGCCCATGTGCTAATCTCGGAGAAGAAAGGCGTGTCTCCACCTCGTCATAGAGGGGAGGAGTGAGCCAGAGGGTCGCATGGCCAATCAGCACCGCGGTGAGCGAACCGGTAGGCGTACCCTCGCAGCCGGCGGCTTGATTCCGCCCCGAGTTATAAAAGCGACTGTAAGGGACTGCTTTACGAGATGACCTGGGAGATGAGCGAAGAGGCGACACCAGGAGGAGCGGTGAGATGCGAAACGCTCCAAGCCAAAGAGGAGAGGTACTCGGAAAGGAAACCAGCTTTGGAGAGACGCGCTGAAAGGAGGGAGACGGCTCCACCAGAAGAAGAGGAGCAGGTGTGCCGAGCCAGCGCGTGACGTCTACAGCAGCAGATACGCGACGGAGGGGTTTCCCGCCAAAAACCGCGAGGAATTGAGAGCTGCTGCCTCCGACCTTGCCTCCCTCTCAAGCAATCCACCTCAAGCCCTACCTGCCTGCAATATCCCCTGTGTAAGTGTGAACGTCCTGTCCTACTCGTTGTCTTGGGATTAAGTAAATTGAATAGAATAAGTTAACGATTCGCTGTGTGACTGTTTCTTCCATCCATTGCTTGTGTGTGTATAATAAATCTGTTCTTCCTCCGTACTCTGTCTTCTTCTCTTTTCCTTCTCTTTCGGTCGCTTTAGAGGTTTCCCGATTGAATATCTGCGGTGCGATCTGGTCAACGTCGGGTGGAATCGGGGAGTAACTGTTCGGACGCGGTAATACCAACCGCTCGGTAAAATAACATCTTTAACCGCGTCTGTAACAATATATATATATATATATATATATATATATATATATATATATATATATAACACACACACACACACACACACACACACACACACACACACACACAATATGCAGGGTGTTTCAAAAAGATTGATACAACTTTGACTTCCTGCCATTTCTTTGTTTTTTGACCTATCCCGTTTTCCTTTTCAGGGTTTGGTGGTGTTATCCTGGTATTTGGTCCCTGGGATTTCTAGCTCCGTAGTTCAACTATGCTATTGACAATGGAGCAGAAGACAAAAGTGGTGGCTCTGTGGTATGAGACTAAATCAACAACCACAACAACATTTTCTGGAGGGCAGAACCACCTGAGGAAATCACTGAGAGTTACCTGAAAGGGCCTAATGTCACATTCTTCAGTGCCTTCAATGCCAGATGGGGAATGTTAGGGCCTTACTGGTTTGAGAATGACAACAGCAGGATGGTGATGATCAACGGTGAGCACTACCTGGCTATGCTTCAGAACTTCCATGATCGTAACCCAAGAGGTCACCCCAAACCAGCTCGGCATGACCTGGTTTATGCAGGATGGTGCACCCCCGCATACAGCTGGTGACACCATCACTTTCCTGCAGCAGCTCTTCAGAACTTCCTCGTTGCCCTCGGTATCGCTCTGTCTACGTCAACCGCCCTGCTACACTGGATGATCTGAAGCAGGAGGTGTCACATGACACCTACAGGAAACTTGGACAGAACTTTGGAGTCAGGATCAATGACTGTCTGAACCGCGGAGGGGCACACATCGAGAACGTCTATTACAAGGATTTTGCGTAAATACCAATTTCAGACCTTGGGCTCTCACTAACCCTAGCAGTGACTTACTGCAATAGCAATGAGTGATATAAAATACCATGCCATAAGCTTTCAATAAATGTTTGGTTCCTGTTCCTGAGGTTTCTGTTTCTATGTAAATAAATGTTTAAAGTTGTATCACTCTTTTTGAAGCACCCTGTATGTATATATATATATATATATATATATATATATATATATATATATATATATATATATATATATATATATATATATATGCAAAGATTTGCGGTTGGGAGTAAATCCAAATGACTCCATGGTAAGATCTCCAACCTTTAATTGAACAAACAATGACAACGTTTTGATTAACAACATGTGAAGCCACACGCCTCCGTTAATCTTTGGTCAATAACGTCTCCGTTCACGAGAGCGGTGTGATACGGTTTCATTGGCTGTCCAGCTTTGCCCACCCCACTTTGCATATACCCCGCCCACTTTGCATATAAGGGGATGTTGAGATGATTTTATCACTCTTGAGGAAGATTAACGGAGGCGTGTGGCTTCACATGTTGTTAATCGAAACGTTGAGTCATTGTTTGTTCAATTAAAGGTTGGAGATCTTACCATGGTCATATATATATATATATATATATATATATATATATATATATATATATATATATATATATATATATATATCCACGATATCCATTTTTCCGTTCTCCAACCTATAGCTTTGTCTTTAAAAACTCAACGTTTCGGCCAGCAACCCAGCGTGCGCCGAGCCTCCACTAGCCTTCATCAAGAAGCTTCTAGCTCTCTTGATGAAGGCTAGTGGAGGCTCGGCGCACGCTGGGTTGCTGGCCGAAACGTTGAGTTTTTAAAGACAAAGCTATAGGTTGGAGAACGGAAAAATGGATATCGTGGATATAATTCCCAACCGCCGTTCATTACTTGATATAGATATATATATATATATATATATGTATATATATATATATATATATATATTGTTGCGAATATGGAATTTGGCCTCCATATCCGCTTGTAAATATTCCCCTATTTTCTCCAATACTCCCCAACTTTCCCCGATCCCCCATTCCCTAGTCCCATTGCATGTAAATAACAATCAGTAGAGCCGACCTTCCCCTTATTCCCCCATTAAATGTCGTGCCCAGGTCCACCGCACCACACGTAGACAACTTTCGGACATCTTCCTAGTTATTCTTATTCTATGTCAGTTAAGGCCTCGTCTCCATTAATTATGACTCTTCGTTGCACCAGAATGTGATTATATGGCATCAGTAGTGAGTTTAGGACCTTTCCCATACCTCCTTCCATCTTCTTCCCCAACAATTACAACAACAACAGAGGAGATGGCGGCGGAGCGGGGGAGGATGCGTCCTCACACCGGCTCGATTAGCGCCATAGACCATGCGCTCCACGGGGTTACCACGAAGGGGCTCCTTGTCAGCTCCTCGTCAAGGGCGGAGCCTGGTAAACCCCCCGCACGCACCCAATGAGAAGCAACGTGCCGATTCCACGAGGCGGAGCTAACGAGCCGAGGGCGTGTCACTCCCCGCCGGATATACGCGGCCCCGCGCCGGATGTGACGAGAGATGCGCACCCAGCTTGGAGAAGGAAAGCCACCTGCGAGCGCTGAGTCAGATGCGCCCCCAGCTTGAGCAGACAAGACGCCATCCGAGCGCTGCGACCTCCCCGCATCTCTGGACCGGACCGAGTCGATTCTGACCTTTGAGCCCAGGTGCACCTGGAGCCATCGCTACCCGCCTGTCCTTTCCATCAACCCCCGTGTGAGTCAGCCTTGTCCCGTTTACCTGTCGTCTGTCCGGGGTTAATATAAGAGTGTGTCTAAGTGCTTGTCTTTCTATGCTGTCCCTCTTGTAGTTGTAATCTAACCTTCCGCCTTAATATAACCTCCTCCGGAGGTCTTGAGAACTGAACCCCTGGTGTCGTATTGTGTTATTGTAATCCAGCCGGGTGTCTTCTTTTTCTTATTGAGCCAGCATAGCGCGACTAGTCAACGTTCGGGCACAATCGGGTAACTTGTGCAGACGTGGTCATACCAATAAACCGCTCGGTAAATAACATCCAAGCCACGTCTGTAACAATTGGTGTCGAGGAGTGGAATTCGAACCCGGGACTAAATTAGTTAGGCCCAAATTTTGGGAGGGAAAATCGGTTCGGAGCGCGTACTGCGCTCGACAAAATCGAGCCGGAGCGCGTTTCCCGCGCGAAATTATAACGGCGAAATTTGTATTTGTTTTACGAAACTCGAATTTTGCAAGTCGCGCTATGGCGGATCAACACGGCTGGGGTCCGGTTAGGGAGAGTGAAGCAGGGTCGGTCCAGGACCAAATTGAGGGACATGAGGGACATGAGGAGAGCGAAACAGCGGGGGTAGCAGACGCGCGAAATGGCGCCTCGCACATAGCTACGGCGGCCGCACCCGCTGCACAAGTGGGAGGGATGGCCCAGATGCAGGTCCTCATGGAGCAATTTATGGCGCAAATGCAGGCGTCCCTCAAACTGCAGAGTAACCAATTGGGGAACCGGATGGATGCTCAGGGTGAGCGATTGGAGGGCCAAATGAGGGTTGATAGTGGGCGAATGGAGGGCCAAATGGGGGTAATGGGAAACCAAATGGGGGTAATGAGGGACGAAGCGAGGGGTACCAGTGAGAAGTTAGACAATAATTTTGAGGGGTTAGACAACGGGATAAAAGAAGTGAAAAATGGGTTAACGGGGGTAGAAAACAGAATGGCCGCTCAAGAGAATCAAATGGAAGGGATGCAAAAGGGGTTAGAGGGGGTAGAAAATAGAATGGCTGCCCAGGAGAATCAGATAGAGGGAGTGAAAAATGGGTTAGAGGGGTTAGAAAACAGTATGGAAGGCAAATTGAGGGACATGAGGGACCAAGCGGAAAGGGAAGTTAAACAAATGGAGCAGCAGATAGAGGGGGTCAGAATGGGGGTAGAAACCAAACTGGATGCTCACAGGGAGGAAATGGAGCAGATGAGGGTGGCATCTGGGCAGGAGATGCAAGTGATGGGAGAGGAGATCAGAAGAGGAGTGAGTGAGGAGGTCGGAGGAGTGCGCGAGGAGGTGAGGCACTGTGAGGAGCACATGGAAAAGGAGGTGAGAAAGGGGACTGTAAAGTTACAAGGGGGCATAGAGGACCTGACGCAGGAGGTGGAGCAGCTGACGGTGGGACAGACGGAGTTAGTGGAGCAGGTTCAAAGGAACACTGCGGTATTAGGAGGTTTAAAGGCGACACAGAAAGAACTAAAAGATGACTTGGTAGCGACGAAGAGGGAATGTCAGATGGTACGTGAGGGACTGACAACGAGGTTGGACGAGGTGATAGAGGTAATGGAGACGAAGGACCGGCAGGTGAGGACGCACATGGAAACGGTCAAGGTAGCCTTGGAGGACGAGCTTGAGGAGACGTACCGGGGAATAAAAGAGGTGAGGCACAAATTAGAAGAAGTGGAAGAAGGGGTGAGCGAAATTAAGAAGCGACGGAGAGGGGATAACAAAGAGATAAAAGAGGAGATAAAAGAATTGGTCCAAAGTCTGTGTTTGGATCGTGATGTGCTCGTTAACCGGATGAGGGATTCGCAGGTGATGGAGGAGAAGCGAAGAGGAAGAGGACCCGGTGTAAGTGGTGACCAATATGGTCGTGCGTATGATGCGCCAGGGGATTTAAGAAGCTTGGGGGTCGAGATAGACCCGGGTGTTCGTGAGAGGCCGTTGGTGAAGTGTGCGACAGGTCTGGTGTGCGAAAGAGGAGGTGTGCGAGAAAGTCCGACTCTGGGGTGTGTGAGGAAAAAGTGTGTACCAAGGAGTGAGTGTGCTGGCGAGAGTGAGTCGGTCGTAGCGCGTGTGCGAGGAAGCACGTGGAAGCGCGGTGTGGTGAGTGTTACAGAGGGTGTGACGGGAGAGTGTGCGCAAGAGTATGCGCGAGAAAGGTGTGTGACGGACAGGTGCATGAGGAAAGAGTGCGCTGTCAGAAGTAAGGAAGAGTGTCCACCTGTGGTGAGTGTTACAGAGGGTGTAACGGGAGAGTGTGCGCGAGAAAGGTGTGTAACGGACAGGGGCATGAGGAAAGAGTGCGCTGTCAAGAGTAAGGGTGAGTGCGTTGTCAAGAGTGGTGGTGAGAGTATTGAGAGTGACAAGGAGAGTGAGTTAGTTGTGACAGGTGAGCGAGGATGTACACCTGGGATGGAAGGATGCACACCTGGAATGGTAGAGCGTGAGTGGGAATGCACGCTGGAATTAGTGGTGAGGCACGTGGTTGGGTGTGCGAATGAGAGCACACCTGTGATTGTCACAGAGGAGGTGACTGAGGAGGGGGCGCGAAGAAGTGTGTTGGTGAGGTGTGCTACCAACGAATGTGTGCCAAAGTGTTCGGTGGTCAGGTGTGTGACCAAGGCTGTGAGTGGAATGAGGTTACCTGGGTGTGTAAGGAAAGGTACGAGGAGCATGGGCACGGCTGGATGTGTGAGCAAGGAACGGGCTGCGGGGTGTAAGCATGCAGGTGAAGCATCGACGTTACACGGGTTAGAGGTTAGAGCGACTTATAGCCGAATCGGGCCCTCGGTGCGTGCCGGGCCTCGCTTTGAACGGCCGCGTCCAGGCTCCACTAGGTGGAGCGGGCAGCTGGATAGGAAGGGTCGTCATGGCGACCACGTTTTGTGGAGACGTGCCGGCAGGTCGAGATCGGGACATTGGATGGCTCCACGCCGAGGGGGTGCGTGGGATCTCGGCCCGGGTAAGCCCCCGTCCCTGTCCCGAATGCCGGACGCATCCAGCCGCAGGCACAAAACAACCAGCATCCATTGCTTGGCTTTACGAAGCCGGGCTTTGGACAGGAATTGGCGCACCGAGAGGCAGTAGTGAGTAGACTGGGTGATGAGGTTAGTGTTTTGGACCCAAAATTAGAGAAGAACAAAATTTGATGATTGGCAAGGGATTGGCAGTAGTGATTGGCAGATGATGGGTAGTGATTGGCAAATTTTTAATTTGTTGGAATTTGATGTGCGAAATTGGTAGTGAGAGACCCCCGATGTGGTGGGATGGCAAATCCACCATCCTTCCCATGGGGGGGCAAAGGAGCAATAGTTTATGGGGTGTATGGCAGTGAAAACTAGCCCGGGTGGGTTAGGTTATATTGATAGGGATCTAGCGAAGATGACATTAGGTGACGATAAGGTTAGGTAGTGACTGATACCTGTAGTGGGGACGCAGGTAGATTAGTGTGGATGATAATGACGTGGGAGCGCAATAGTTTAAAGGGACGACTGGGAAGCGCAAGTTTCAGAAGGGAGTAGTTAGCTGAGATGATGCCGTGTGTGTGAGGATGGAACAGGTGTGATTGCACAGGTGTGCAACTGGACAGGTGTGTGGAGCAGTGTGTGAGTAGTGAGTGTGTGGATCAGCTCGAATGCGCTTGGGGAGAGAAGGGTGCAGGTGGCACCAGGTGTGAGAGCACAGGTGTGCAGGTACAGGTGTGTGGAGAGAGTTGGAGTAAGTGGTACGGAGTGGTGTGCATGGTGCGAAGGTGTGGATGGGGGAAGAGTGGACCCCTTTCACGAGTACCCGGGGCGGGTAGTGTAAGTGTTAGGTAGAGGGTATAGGTAAATTGTGGTTGGATATTGGCATTTGTGGTGCGGTTGCAGAATGGTGTTGTGGATGGGTGCATTAGTGTTGTGGAAATGGCTGGGCGTGTAGCCTGTTAGTGTGTGTAGTTGGTTGGGCACTCCACCACTGTGAGGATGTCGGCCAGGTGAGGCCGCAGGTGGGCTCTGGGAGCCGGTAGTTGTGAGTGGGTGCCTGAGGATCCCGGGTGTGGATCGGGCAGCCCAGTGCCAGAGAGGGCACCGAGTGGGGAGAGCGCCAGAGGGCCTTCCCCAGGTAGTTAGGTTAGGGTAAGGAGCAGGTAAGCTCGGAGGCAACTGCAGTGGTGGATGTGTGCAGGTGGGTAGACCCGCTGGGAGAGGTACACGCCACAGCCCAGAAATTGTGCGAGGGCACCGGGAGATGAATCGGGGGAGTGAGACCCCAAATTGAAAAGCACCACAGTTTGGCCAATGGGAATTGGTTTTTAGAACCCATAGTGTAAGAGGGCCAATGGTTTGGCAGGGAAAGACCCCGGGTAGTGTAAAGTTGTTAAAGTCATTTAGGAAATAGTTAGGATTGATGAACCTGTCGCACCATACGCAGCCACTTACCTGTGGTGATGATGATGACTCCACACCTGTGTTTTCTTTGTTTTGTTGCAGGAGATGAATCGCTGTGTGGATTTGTGAGACGCATCACGACGTGGATGAGACATTGGAGTGATTCCATCTCTCCCTCCCTAGGAGGGACTGATGATGAATTGGTGATGGCAAATTATGATGTTGAGTTGGAGATGGCAAATTTTGATGAGAGTTGAAAATGGCAAATTTGATTGGTTAGGAGGGAGAGAAGACGAATTTGGTATATGGGAGGAACGGGGAAGACAGTAGGGATGTTTGTTGATTTGTAAAGTAGATGTTTATGGGTAGTGTTGTGTTTTGTGGATACAGTAAGGGGTAAGGGAGGGGCCATGTAGGTTACCTGGTGGGGGGGGGGGGGGGGGGCGTACGATAGGAACGTACCTGTCTCACCTGGTTCCCATGTGCCCCCAGTGTGCATCACCTTACATTGCGTGCACTTTTGCGCCCTTACCACCTTACTCACTTGTCTGCTTCTTTTGTCTCCCACCTCCGAGGATCTGGCTTTGGGGTAGAGAGAGAGGAGAGAGAGGTGCTGGCTGCGCAGTTGTGGGCCTGCACTTTCGCTGTTTGCTGCCGGGATCGATACACCATATGGACCGCAATGTTTGTGGCCACCCACAATGGACCGCAGTTCGTTTGCGGCCAAGCACCACCCGGGGATGGACCTATGGGTCAACGTGGCACCTATGCCATACAGGTGAACCACTAATAGTTAACACCACCAAGTGCACCACAAGAAGAGCAAGAGACACCTGCAGGGTTAGGGGTTGTCGAATTTATTTTTATTCCAATGAACAATGGTGACTGCACCGATTGGTGGTGGGGTGGTGCTGTTGATGCTCGGGAAGGGTGCTCTGCACGTTATTAAAGGCCGTCGGCCACAGAGCACTCGTGGGTTGGTGTATCGATGTTGGCAAGCGCGCTCTCTCTATGCATAACATCTGCATGTGTTCCTCCAAAAACAGGTCCTGGATCGTAGTGTAAATAGCAGCGTAGTCTTGTAAATAATGCTCCCTACCGGCTGTATGTTTAGTTTGAGAATTCTTTCCGGATTCGGTTATCCTGTGGGTGTGTTTCTGTGAGGAGAAGGGTGCAACGTCGCAGGGGGACATATTTACTCATTTGTGAATATCTGTAAAACTGTCGCACTCAGGGTAGAGTTAATAGTAGAGGGAACTACATTGCGTGCCACACTAAAGTAGGTAAAAATTTATTGGGTCGGGACGCCCCGAGGGTAGAGAAGGGTGCAATGTTGCGAATATGGAATTTGGCCTCCATATCCGCTTGTAAATATTCCCCTATTTTCTCCAATACTCCCCAACTTTCCCCGATCCCCCATTCCCTAGTCCCATTGCATGTAAATAACAATCAGTAGAGCCGACCTTCCCCTTATTCCCCCATTAAATGTCGTGCCCAGGTCCACCGCACCACACGTAGACAACTTTCGGACATCTTCCTAGTTATTCTTATTCTATGTCAGTTAAGGCCTCGTCTCCATTAATTATGACTCTTCGTTGCACCAGAATGTGATTATATGGCATCAGTAGTGAGTTTAGGACCTTTCCCATACCTCCTTCCATCTTCTTCCCCAACAATTACAACAACAACAGAGGAGATGGCGGCGGAGCGGGGGAGGATGCGTCCTCACACCGGCTCGATTAGCGCCATAGACCATGCGCTCCACGGGGTTACCACGAAGGGGCTCCTTGTCAGCTCCTCATCAAGGGCGGAGCCTGGTAAACCCCCCGCACGCACCCAATGAGAAGCAACGTGCCGATTCCACGAGGCGGAGCTAACGAGCCGAGGGCGTGTCACTCCCCGCCGGATATACGCGGCCCCGCGCCGGATGTGACGAGAGATGCGCACCCAGCTTGGAGAAGGAAAGCCACCTGCGAGCGCTGAGTCAGATGCGCCCCCAGCTTGAGCAGACAAGACGCCATCCGAGCGCTGCGACCTCCCCGCATCTCTGGACCGGACCGAGTCGATTCTGACCTTTGAGCCCAGGTGCACCTGGAGCCATCGCTACCCGCCTGTCCTTTCCATCAACCCCCGTGTGAGTCAGCCTTGTCCCGTTTACCTGTCGTCTGTCCGGGGTTAATATAAGAGTGTGTCTAAGTGCTTGTCTTTCTATGCTGTCCCTCTTGTAGTTGTAATCTAACCTTCCGCCTTAATATAACCTCCTCCGGAGGTCTTGAGAACTGAACCCCTGGTGTCGTATTGTGTTATTGTAATCCAGCCGGGTGTCTTCTTTTTCTTATTGAGCCAGCATAGCGCGACTAGTCAACGTTCGGGCACAATCGGGTAACTTGTGCAGACGTGGTCATACCAATAAACCGCTCGGTAAATAACATCCAAGCCACGTCTGTAACAATATATATACGTATATATATGTATATATACATATATATATATATATATATGTATATATACATATATATTTACATATATATATACATATATATATATACATATATATATACATATATATATACATATATATATACATATATATATACATATATATATATATACACATACACACACACATCTTTTCGTAATAAATGCAAAAATCTGGGACATCATACAAAACTGGGACATCTGGGAACCAAACAAATAATATACAGTATGTTTATAACAGCCCTCACAGCTCCCATAGTTCCCACCACCCCAAACATGATTAATAGTAAATATCATTTAAAACTTATCATGCACATTCATTTCTCTCTGTACTCAGCAGGGCAATGAAGGAGAAATTTCCTCCTCCCAATGGGGTTTATTCATGCTCTATCCACTAAATGCTGAACGTCAGGCAAGGAACTTTGGTATGAGTCTTTGGTGTGGTGCGACTCAGCCGGGGTCAGAAATGAACAACCACCTTCCCTGACTAGAGCGAACACTTTAGCCATAATGTCTGGTTCCAGTGGAGCTAAAGCTAGAACAAGAATTATGATTCAAGCAGACTGCTAACCATTTGTTGCAATAATATTGACCATTTTCTTACTTGCAAAATCGAAGATTTTTTCAGGTATATTGGTTGGCCTTGTGCATTATGCTGTGTGTTTGTCTATCTGTCTGTCAATCACCTACAGGTCACAATTTTATACCGAACTTCACAAAACTTCACCAGATGGTAGAGTTGGTCACAAGGAAGAAGCCTGTTGATTTTGAGGTCAAAGGTCATCTTGAGGTCAAATTTCTAAAATTCATTTTCATCAAATTGAACAGCATTTGTATATTGAGACATTAAATTGGGAAACAAACTATTTTTGAGGTCAAAAGGTGAACTCAAGGTCAAACTTCTAAAAACATCAATTTTCATTATATTATCTTGAAGATGAAATAGCAAGTGCATAGAGCATCGCTGAATTTGGAAAACAACTATTTTTGAGGCCAAAAGGTCAAAGGTCAACTCGAGGTCAAATTTCTAATGTCAATTTTAATCTGAAAAATCATCAGTTTTAATCCGATTGACCTGAGCTTTGATTAAGATCGTCAACTATAATCTTAATGAAATGGGCAATTTTATGTATCCATGGTAACTTTTTATTTTGGGGAGGTGTAGATTTTGCAAGTATCGTGCTCTGCATGACGTCTTCTTGTTTTGTTTATTTTTATTTATTTATTATTATTATTTATGTACTTTCATTGCCTTTCCCTTAGCTTTACCCCACGACTTCCAAGACCTGGAGAAACAATCCATGGAAATCGATTCATTACTGGGTTTGGGGGCAAGGGAGCCAATCAATGTGTACAGGCTTCCCGTCTTGGTGCTACGACTGCAATTTTGGCCAAGGTATGCAGTCAGCAATTTGCATTACAAATGTGCTGCACAGTTTAAGAACTTGAGATTTCGCCTCTGTATCCTTGACCCTGGTGTTGGGCTAGCGGCTAGGGTGCCGGCTTAGGATCCAAGGATCCTGGGTTCGAATCCCGGTCGATCGCTGAATTAACGCCAGGGGGGTTGACTCAGCCTGTCATCCTTCCGTGGTCGGCTAATTGAGTACCAGTTCACTGGTAATTCCCTGTTTGTCGTTAAAGGCGGCAAAAAGGGTTGGCGTCAGGAAGGGCATCCGGCCGTAAAACATTGCTTCAAAAAGGGGACCGAAAAACAACAACAACCACGGTTCCTGAAAAAGGCCAACCCCTGCTTTGCAGGGAAAAATGGCCTCTAAAGGTGGTTATTTATTATATATATATATCCTGAGAAAAGATCCACTGCAATATTTCAAACCTGCCTTCTAGGCAAACTAGGTATTTTATACGCAATTCTTTTTTTTTTCTTTTTTTTTTCTTTTTGCAAACTAGTGCAATTTTATGTCTCAAAATATATGATTTTCAATTGCGCTCACAAAGCAAAAAGCGGTATTAAGCATTCAGTTACGTACGTGTGCCGTGTGCTGTACGAGTCTGCATTTTACAAATTCATTTTTTCGGCAAACGTTAGTCCTATTGACATGAAAATTTCACGATAGGAGGACCTCCTCCTGCAGAATATTTTAATGATTATTATGACGTCATAGCTCACGTGGTACAGGCGCCATCTTGGAAAAACCTCGCACTTCTATCTCTGAAACCACTAATTGGAAAAAAAAATTGAGACCTGGCTCATTGTCAAGTTCTCCCCATGGGGAATAAGATATGTTAATGATGTCATCAGTGCCTTCGTTATGACGTCATAATCAGACAAGTACAACACTTATCCTATCATTATTAAAAAAAATTCAGCAACTGTTGGTCTGATGGACGCAACATTTTCACCATAGGAGCATTTCCTCCCTTAGAATATTTTAATAATAATCATGATGTCATAGGTCATGTGGTACAGGCGCCATCTTGGAAAAACCCAAAAATGTTGCACCTCTATCTCCAAAACCGCTGCATGGAAAAAATTGAACCATGGCTCATTGTAAAGAACTCAATATGGGGAATAGGTGTTAACGATGACGTCATTGGTGCCATAATGATGTCATAATTCGACATAGAGGGGTCGATGTATGGTTGAACCCCCCAAAAATTTATTCAAAAGGTTTTTCAATGGATTCTGGTACTATTGGGCATGCTAAATAACATACTAAAAATCTAGTAACATCTGACTTCCGGAAAGGGGTCATTTTCAAGATGGCGTCCAAGATGGCCGCCGGGAGCTTAAAATGGCCATATCTCAATTATTATTCAACCTAGAAAGGTGGTTTTGGTGTCTAACCCTGGGTTTTAGGGCCCAAGGAATCCAATTGAATCAATAAAATTACCATCAGTTAATTATTTATTGATAATTAACTGTCCTCACAAATTTTATTGAGATATTGATGAAAATTACCATCAGTTAATTATTTATTGATAATTTTAATTGATAATTAAAATTGATAATGACAAGTCCAAGATGGCATCCCAAGGTGACATCCTGATCCACTAAAATGGCTCTGTCGAATAGTAGTCAACCTAGAGAGATATTTTCAGTGTGTATACCTAGGTTTAAGGCATCCAGGAAATCATCAAAATTACTTAAATAAGCACAAAGTAATCAGATAATCCAGTAAGCCAGGTTTACCAGCCCATTAGGCATTTGTTGTCTTATACAGTTAGTCGCTATTCATCGTCGTCCTCCGACTCACCAGCTAATGAACCAAGTGTGTGTTTCAGATTGGAGATAAGAGTGTAATGTGTCTACACCACTGCCACCTGTGACTCCAGTCCACAGTATTCAGTGATCATTACAGACAAAGGTTTGTACAAAGCTGGGTGCTAGGTCCAAGACAAGTCAATTGTGGCTGAATTACCAAAGCATGGTAAAAGTTGCTATGTCACTGATAAAGGCAGATCGAACAGGTTCTTGGCTGATGCACCTACGTGCCGTTTCTGACTGCATTCCGATATTCGCCGCAGCTGGGCATTACAGTTACCTGAAATCAGCATACGTCTATGTCCAAGAGATGGGTCAGCTTGATATCAACCACCCAGACATATTCAGAAAATTCGAAAAGGGTTTTCATGTTATCCATCGCAGCAGCCAGTTATGGGCAGGCCTCAGTTCAGATCTTGTCATTGAGCAGATGTTGATGAGGTCGTTGAAGACCACTGGAGGTCTGACACGCGGAAGCGGAATGTCTGAAGAGCAGAGAGCCCTTTGGACCATGTCAAGCCCCATAACATCAGAGTACAATATCGCAATGCAGGAGTTCACAAACCTGTCATACACGACATCTGAACAGCACAAGGATTTGACGGAGTCAAGGATGAAAAGGGACGCTGCTGACCTGGAGGAGATCAGTTCAAAACTTGTGCTCACCTTGTGCTCACCTAGGATGCTCACCTTTCTCGCCAGACTCTTCATTAAGGAACATTGTCACTGGTGTTGTGGCTCAGGAAGGTGTGAATGTGCATGAATATGAATATGAGTCTGTTGAATGCAAAATCATGCACAAAATGATTGGACAGTATGCATTCACATTCTCATTCAGTAGAAAGGATAAAGCCAGAACCCTTGGACAAACATCAGCTATAAAGGTCGCTCCTGATCGAACCATTGATTCTGCACTTCTTTTTCAACGTTTCCTGGTAGTCTCCCAAACTGGAGAGCTATCATTGCAGGAGGTTATGAGTTATGAGCTCAGTCCTTTCCCTCCTGCCCTCTTTGAAGCCAGAAACGTCTTCCGAAAGGCTGATAAGCCACAACTAGCTCACGCGATCTGTGATCATGCAAGTGATGCCATCCTAGATTCTGTACCAGAAACGGAGATCCACGTCCTTGATGGAGGTTCACTCCTTCACAGAATACCATGGAAGAGTGGAGAAAGCTATGGTGAAATAGCGCAGTCGTATGCTGACTTCACCATCCAGCATTATGGTTCAGCTACGACCATTGTCTTTGATGGCTATGAGGAAGGGCCGTCCATTAAAGACAACACGCATCAGAGAAGAGGACACAATATTCATCCCATTGTCAGCTTCACTGCTGAGACAAAGTTCTCAGGCAAGAAGGAGGAGGTCCTGTCAAGAGATATCAATAAACAGAGACTGATCGGGATGATAAGTGATGAACTGAGAGAAAGGTATTGCACTGTGGTCAATGCACCTGGAGATGCTGACGTAGATATAGTAAAGGCTGCAGTGGAGGCATCTCTTCTACACACCACTACACTGATTGGAGAAGATACTGATCTCCTTGTCTTACTCCTTTACTATGCGCAGGGAGACAGTAAGAGCCTTTATTTCAGATCAGACAAGTCCAAAGCTAATGGCAGTTTTAAAGTGTATGACATCAACCGTCTAAAATAAATCCTCGGACATGACGTGTTCTCAGTTGATATTCATCCATGCCATGACTGGTTGTGACACGACTTCTCGGATTTTTGGTGTTGGCAAAAAGACTGCTTTCCAGAAGCTTGTAAAAGGAGACCCTGTCCTTCAGTCTTGTGCCAACACATTCACCATCCCAAACCAGACCACAGAGGTGATCGATGACTTTGGATGCCGAGTAATGGCTATCCTCTTTGGTGGCAAGTGCAAAGATTCCCTTGCAACAATGCGATATAACACCTTCAGCAAGAAGGTTGTCTCTGCTTCGTCTTTTGTAACACCCGAACGTCTGCCCCCAACTGAATCTGCTACCAAACTTCACTGTCGTAGAGCGTACTACCAGATCATGGTGTGGATGGGAAAAGAAGAGGGTATGGATGCCATGAAATGGGGGTGGAGCCTGCAGGATAATCAGTTTGTCCCACTTATGTCAAGAATGAACGCTGCTCCAGACAGTCTCTTGAAGGTCATTCATTGTAACTGCTCCACTGCCTGCAAGACACTCCGCTGCTCTTGTAAACGATATGGACTACCATGTACTACTGCCTGTGGACCGTGCCAACTTGAAGAATGTGACAATCCACATAAGTTTCTTCCAGAGGAGTTGGAGGATGACGATGAATAGCGACTAACTGTATAAGACAACAAATGCCTAATGGGCTGGTAAACCTGGCTTACTGGATTACCTGATTACTTTGTGCTTATTTAAGTAATTTTGATGATTTCCTGGGTGCCTTAAACCTAGGTATACACACTGAAAAAATCTCTCTAGGTTGACTACTATTCGACAGAGCCATTTTAGTGGATCAGGATGTCACCTTGGGATGCCATCTTGGACTTGTCAATAAATAATTAACTGATGGTAATTTTATTGATTCAATTGGATTCCTTGGGCCCTAAAACCTAGGGTTAGACACCAAAACCACCTTTCTGGGTTGAATAATAATTGAGATATGGCCATTTTAAGCTCCCGGCGGCCATCTTGGACGCCATCTTGAAAATGACCCCTTTCCGGAAGTCAGATGTTACTAGATTTTTAGTATGTTATTTAGCATGCCCAATGGTACCAGAATCCATTAAAAAAGCTTTTGTATCAATTTTTTTGTGGTTAGGTGAGTTTTTTTTCGTATATTGACCCTACTAACAGGGACAACGCTTAGTCTGATCAGTTTGAAATGTATTGAGCGTGATCCATGTAACAATTATATTAGAGAATACAAATTTATGATGTCATCGGTCACGTGGTCTGGCAGCCATATCGGATCAAAAAATGTTTTTTTGTTAAAAAACAAGAGTTGGCTCACAACAAGTTGACTGCGCAGGGTAAGTATTCTATAAATACCATCTAGTTGAGATAATGTAGTTAAATAAAACAGCTGCTTCATTCTCCACATTCCAAGGTTCAATTCACCTTTGAGAGGTTGCAATTCATGTTGTTCTTATTCCGTGTTTTGTTTTTACTGGATCACCAGGTTGGGCAAGATAATTTTGGTGAAAGCTACATCAAGAATTTAAAAGAAAACAATGTCAATACAGGTGAGATCACCTTTGGAAAAATATATCATTTAAAAATCCTTGCTTTTGTCCCCCCTCCTTCTTTTATGGCTGCCTGAAAGACTCTTGGTGGCAGAAACTCAAATTCATTCCTTTTTGGTAATTCTGGAGGTGTATGGATCTGAATCGGTGGCATAATGGTTTGAGCGTCTACTCTGAGTCTGGGAGTCGGTGGTTCAAACTCCAGCTGAGTAGTATCAAAAAATAATAATGTGCTGCTTCCTTGGTTAACACGCAGCATTTATCAGGAGAGAGCATGGACAAAACGACGCTGGGAAGGCAATGACAAACCACCCAGTGTAATCCTTGCCAATAAACTGCTTCAGCAGCACCACTGTGCTTTAAAGAGTACTAGGGCATGCCCGTACTATATATAAGCTAGGACGTGCCCGTACGTGGGTGCCCGTTCCTTGCCAAAAAAAAAAAAAAAAAAAATTTGTGTAGGGGTGTGTGTGTGTAAACATCCTAGGGCGTGCCCGTACGTGGGTGCAAAAAAACATGCGTGCAAACAACAACAACAAAAAAAAACTTTGAAACCACGTGGCAGTAACGACCACAGAACCCCCCCCCCCTCTATTTACATGAATGGTTTGGTCCATTCGCAACGACCACAGAACCCCCCCCCCTCTATTTACATGAAATGGTTTGGTCCAAAGCGAACGGCTTGCGGTGTTTGGTAAAGAAATCGCCATAGCTCGGTAACTACTTGTCCGATTAATTTCAAACCTTGAAAAGGCACATCCTCGGGTCCCCAGCAATATACCTGGCAAGTTTCAAGTATATCGGACCGGTAGTTGTCGAGAAACAGCGGTCACAGACAAACATACACACATACACACATACAAACACACATACACACAGAGATTAATGGAATTATAGATAGATGGCATAGGTTTTTTGGAAATAGGCATGAAGCTGATTGTGAGCATGAATATTGCACTGATTGTGAGAACCCAAAGTTAAAACCCTATGTCCTACAAATTAATCTACACGTCCTACAAAATAATCTACACGTCCTACAAAATAATCTACATGTCCAGTTCTATGTCCATCATAACAGGCCAAATGGACGATAAGGCTGCAATATTAGTTGCAAATACGTATATTATAGTTGTGCGTGTGTATGTATAATGTGTATATATATATATATATATATATATATATATATATATATATATATATATATATATTAGGGTGGTCCTCAAATGTACGCCAAAAAATAAAATTGGACTTTTTTCAAGTGCTTGTTGCTAAAGTTGTTCCTTATTGTGAAAAAATGAAATGTGCCAAAGATGGTTTCCATACGACTTTATTTACTACTGTCACACATGGGTTGAAAATTACAATGTTTCAGTATCGACACACAAAATTGTTTTAAATAAACTAACACTCAGATGTAATCCCAAATCAGTAAGAATGTATGACAATCATCATAAACACAGAGTAAGAGTCCTCCAGACCATTGATTCCTCATTAATAAGTTCTGTGGTAAATTATTTCCTCCTTATCATCTTTGCGTCGGGGAACTGATGGCGATGCCACTCAACAACTTGCAACAGGTACTGGCGCTGCTGTTCATCCTTTGTCAAGACTTGATTGTAGTCCTGTATTAATGCTACACCACGTTCTGCAAAGTCGTTGACAGTGGCAATACCGCGCAAGACTTGCTGTGATGACTGAAATGATGGGTCATCGGCCCACTCACCAGGGTCCTTTTCTAGGAAGTCAGTATTGACTTTGAATGCAGTAAAAATTCGCAGTGAGGCAGAAGTAACAAAATCTGCAACAGTCTTGGCAGCGATGGCTTCTTTTGCTGTAAGATCCACATGTACCCGTGGTTGAGGATTCTCTTGGCATTCTTCTTTAAGAGCAGCTACTATCATTCGCTTGACATCAAGCTCAACACTATCGTCAAACAGAGCAAGTCCTGCCAGTTCTTCGCTGAGGTACCACAAGTGATTGGAAAGCTTTTTGCTGGTGGCTTTGGCAATCACTGAATCAGGATAGAAAATGAGTGCTTTTAAGAGAGCTAGGTCTCCAGCGGGAGCACCAATGGCAGATGGAGCGCTGAACCAGGCTTTGGTATACACTGCTCCAACAAATGCTGTAAAACGCTTTATGCCAGCGATTTCTTTGGGGTCAGTCGAAACTGATCACGGAACAAGTAGATCTTGATTCCATAAATCACACGGGCCATCCATCTTGCCCGATGCATGGATCCTGGCTGCATGAACCTGAATCCTCTCGGAGGACGCTCACCAAACAGAATAATAGTCAACTCAAGAAGTTCACAGTAGTCATCTCGTAGTTGGCCCGATTCCAGTTTCTGGATGCAGAATGAAATGACATCTTCTTTGCAACTTAAAAATACACCTGAAACTACAGAGTCCAGGTCATCAGGCATCATTGGCTTAAACTTGCTTTGGTCAATGGAATTCCAGTTTGACTGGAAACGCTTGAAGACGGCTATCTCAGGTCCTTTTGATGGATCAAGAAATGGTTTGAATGCTGCCATTGCTGCCTCTACCACTAGTTCCAGAATGTGATGCCGGCATGCAAAATGTAATAGTGGTCGTCCAAGCTTTTGCTGCAAAATAGTGCATGCACCAAGTGCTGAACCAGTGTTGCTGGCTGTCGTGTCAAAGCTCATACCTGCCACCATGTCTTGCAAATGCCATTCTTCGAGGCATTGCATAACAGCAGCAGCTGCTGCTAGTCCAGTTCCTGCTGGCAGCTTTGGCACACCCAGAAGCTTTCCAGTTCCTTGTGGGCCACTGACAATGACAGGAAGGCGATCAACTTTTTTAGTCCCATCGTCTGGAAGGAGCTTGCCATCCCAATGAACCACCAGACTTGTGTTTGGAGCATAGGATGCCTGAATGTCACCTGCAATTGTCTTCCGTTGGATCCGCCTGGATTTTCTGATCGATGTGTGGTTGATGGCCAACTCTGAAGGGTCGTGTCCCAGAGCAGAGGCTGCTCTGACAAGATGTGAACAGCTGATCGATCGCTAACCTTGGTGCAGTCGAGAGCTGCTGTTAGGTCCGGTGTAACAATGCTACTTGCACGCTTTCGGCTCTGCCTCTTTGAAGCAGATAGAACAGCAGAGTCGTCATGATCACTGGCTTCAGCACTGCTGTCTGTTTATGATGCTAGCTCAAGAGTCTCCTCTCGGGCTGCTTGCTTCTCTTTTTCATGCTGCTCTCTTTCAGTCAACACCTTGTCGCGTTGATGTGTCCGCTCCTCTTTTCCTGCTAGCACCTTGTCAACACCAACCATAAAGCCCGGTCGACCTGGCTCCCGTTGTGCCTTAAGGAATTCACGGTCCTCTGGTATTTTGATCAGATCAAGGACATCAACATGAGCAATGTCAAATAAGTCACGTAGACCGGTTTGAAACTGCTCTTATTTCTTTATCTGAGGGACAGATCGCCGGCTCTTTCCTTTCAGGATGGATCTGTATTGTTCTACTTTTCTCTCTAGTTTTGAAATGATATTCCGCTCATCTGCAGTGGGGATCCGTGCTTTCTCCCAGATGCATAATGTCTCACGAACAACAGTTGTTGCGGCACTGCTTATGTCCAATTTCTCAGCATGATGTAGCTTAAAGTATCGCTGCAGAATCTCTTGCCAAGATGGGAGCCGAGTTTCTGGTAGTTTTTCAATATGGCAGCCTATCAGCCACACATGGTTCTTTTTTCTGGTTGCTCTTCTTGAAGTACTTGCACTCGCCATCATAACTGAAACAAACCGAAATAATTTCTGAATAGTGCTGATTAGCAGATTAGCAGGGGCCATGTGACAGTGGTAAAAGTTTTCAAAATGAAATGAAATTTTACCCAATTTGTTCTCTCTACAGGTGTAATAAAAAAATGGAAAAGCACTTTAGAAAAGTTAATGTTTACATTTGAGGACCACCCTTATATATATACTGAAACGCAAAAGAAACTTACCACCTTTGAAACCTTTAAATATCAACAATAACACTACGTGTAGTAAATGTGTGAACTTATTTGTGGACAATAGTGTCCTCACTGTCAGACAAAATGGTCACGGATGGTCACTTGAACCTTCAATGGTCACTTCATAGCACAGCTGTTGAACAGCCGTTTTGACTGTCAGTGATTAGCCAAGGGGTACGGGATGATTTTAATGAGCTGCACGTGATGTCTTGATATTGGCTTTAAAAAGGCCAGTGCAAAATGGGCATTTTGACCGAAAAATTTGACCATTTTGACCAACTTCAAAAAGACCGAAAACGCAAAAGAAACTTACCACCTTTGAAACCTTTAAATATCAACAATAACACTGCGTGTAGTAAATGTGTGAACTTATTTGTGGACAATAGTGTCCTCACTGTCAGACAAAACGGTCACGGATGGTCACTTGAACCTTCAATGGTCACTTCATAGCACAGCTGTTGAACAGCCGTTTTGACTGTCAGTGATTAGCCAAGGGGTACGGGATGATTTTAATGAGCTGCACGTGATGTCTTGATATTGGCTTTAAAAAGGCCAGTGCAAAATGGGCATTTCAATCAACATGCCACGATTGTCAAGGGATAAACGGCAGCGTGCCCTGGGCATGCTGCAAGGCGGACTGAGCTACCGTGAGGTGGCACGTCGCCTTGGCTGTTCACACCAGACGATATCGGCCCTGGTGGACAGAGACACCCTCCACAACTCTGCAGATGACAGACCTCGATCGGGGAGGCCAAGAGTCACCACTGCAAGGCAGGACAGGCAGATGGTCCGAAGTCACCTGCGGGATCGATTCCGTCCAGCATCCCGCACTGCGGCAGAAACTCCGGGGCATGCAAACCACGGATCTCCAATGATACTGCACGAAGACGACTGCATGACTATGGTCTGACTGCCAGAAGACCATACAGAGGCCCTGTGATGATGGCTGCCCATCGCCGCAACCGACAGAGATGGTGCCAGCAGCATCAGCGGTGGACCTTGGCGCAGTGGAACGAGGTCGCTTTCAGCGATGAGTCAAGGTTCTGTGTGGACAGTCCTGATGGGCGTGAGCCTGTCTGGAGAAGAACTGGCGAGTGATATGCCGATTGTTGCGTGCGTCAAGCCAACAGGTGGGGTGGCCCAAGTGTGATGGTGTGGGCCGCCATATCAGGCCGGTGCAGGACGCCACTGGTGGTTGTGGATGGGAATCTTAACACCCAGCGGTATGTGGATAACATCCTGCGACCTCATCTGCTGCCATTCCTGCTAGACCACCCAGAACTGAGAACCTTTCAGCATGACAACGCTCGTCCCCATGCTGCTCGCTTTACCACTGCATTTCTCCAAGGCGAGAACATCAACACCATGCAGTGGCCTGCGTTCTCCCCTGACCTGAATCCCATAGAGCACCTGTGGGATGAGCTTGGGAGACGCGTAGTTGGCAGGGCCAGGACATGGGCAGAGCTGCTTCAGACATTGAGGACTGAGTGGGACAGAATCCAGCAGCAATCCATCCAAAGACTGGTAGGCAGTATACGCCGACGATGCACTGCCTGTATCCAAAACAATGGTGGCCACACACGCTATTGAAAGGGGACTGACATTGCACCCTGTGCTGTTCTGTACTGTAGAACAAACTGATGAGATGGTGTATCTTGGTCAAAAACTTGACATGTCATCAATAAAATGCCAATGTTTCAATTAGCAATTGTTGGTTTGTTTTATTTTGAACTGTTACAATTTTATTACATTTCAAACAAGTGATAAGTTTCTTTTGCGTTTTCGGTCTTTTTGAAGTTGGTCAAAATGGTCATTTTTTGGTCAAAATGCCCATTTTGCACTGGCCTTTTTAAAGCCAATAGCAAGACATCACGTGCAGCTCATTAAAATCATCCCATACCCCTTGGCTAATCACTGACAGTCAAAACGGCTGTTCAACAGCTGTGCTATGAAGTGACCATTGAAGGTTCAAGTGACCATCCATGACCATTTTGTCTGACAGTGAGGACACTATTGTCCACAAATAAGTTCACACATTTACTACACGCAGTGTTATTGTTGATATTTAAAGGTTTCAAAGGTGGTAAGTTTCTTTTGCGTTTCAGTATATATATATATATATATATATATATATATATATATATATATATATATATATATATATATATATATATATATATATATATATATATATATATATATATAATTATATATCTATATATAATTATATATCTATATATATATATATATATACTACCGGTCAAAAGTTTTAGAACACCTCAATTTTTCCAGGTTTTATTGAAATTTACGCAGTTTAATGTCTCGATGTTCTCTGAAATTAAACATAGAACAAATAAACAATTGGAGATAAAAAAGAAATCATAGAATCATTTTGTTCCACAAAACTTAATTTAAATTTTTGACTCGGCAAAGTAGCAACGTTTTGCAGATATAACCGCCGAACACACCTGTGGCATTCTTTCTACAATGGAAATCAAATATTGTTCGGGAAGTTCTTCCCAACACTGTTGCAGAAGTTCCCACAAATGTGTTGCACTTGTAGGTTGTTTTGCTTTCACCCTTCTGTCCAGTTCATCCCAAACCAGCTTGATGGGATTTAGGTCTGTAGACTGTGCTGGCCATTCCATGATTTGAAGCCTACCGTCTTGTTCTTTTCCTCGAAGGTAGTTTTTACATAGCCTGGAGGTGTGTTTAGGGTCATTATCTTGCTGTAGGATGAACTCCTGACCAACTAGGCGTATACCAGTGGGTATTGCATGGCGCTGCAAAATGCTGTGCTAGCCCTTTTGGTTCAGGGTGAGAGTCACTCTATGCAAGTCGCCGACTCCGGATCCAGCAAAAGAGCACCAGACCATCACGCTTCCCCCTCAATGTTTGACAGTCTGTGTCACATACTGAGGAACCATCCTTTTGTCGACTCGACGGCGTACAAAAACCCTGCGTGATGAACCAAAGATTTCAAATTTTGATTCATCGGTCCGTAAGACCTTCCAGTCTTCAGTAGTCCACTGGCGGTGCTTCATGGCCCAGGCAAGCCTCTTTTTCTTATTTTAAGCCTCTTTTTCTTATTTTGCCATCTTCGCAATGGCTTTCTTACTGCCACTCGACCTGTCAAACCTGCAGCTCGAAGTCTTCTCTTCACAGCTGAAACTGAGACTTGCTTACTTCGACCAGTGTTAAGCTGTGCTTGAAGCTGTTGTCCTGTGAGCCGCCTATCACGCAAGCTGTTGACTCTCAGAAACTTGTCTTCTGATTCTGTTGTGGCTTTGGGTCTGCCAGACCTCTTCCTGTCAGTGTCCTCCAGTTTCCAAGTGCCTTTTGATGGTGGGGGAAACTGTACTCACTGACACCTTGGCTTTCTTTGCAATTTCTCTAAAGGAAAGACCTACACTTTGAAGGGTTATAATGGTCTGTCTGTCTTCTTTTGTTAATTGCCTTTTTCTCGCCATTATAATAACAATATACTACTTCCTGCAGTGCAATATTGTCCAAATAATGCTTCAGAGGGTGTAATAACAGTCTGTTCCAATACTGCTTTTATACAGACAGGGGGGTTGTAATCAAGTAATCAGCAGAGGTTGGGACACCTGTAGGAATTGTTTGCATCAACTCCCAAGGCTTAATTTACTTACATTGCTGCAGAACAGCTGTAAGTTGTTAACCCATTACTTGTTCCCTGAAGAAGGCCTTTTTTTTTTTTAACATTATAACTGTGCAATTTACATTATTTTCCTGTTTTTGCTAACCTAAACTTTTTTTTGAACCTCGAGCAGTTTACTGCTTACCTTTGTACCATTTCAGGTTATTCACTGGACTTGAATTGCTTGAATTGCTTAAATTTCAATAAAAACTGAAAAAAATGGAGGTGTTCTAAAACGTTTGAGTGTGTGTGTGTGTGTGTGTGTGTGTGTGTGTGTGTGTGTGTGTGTGTGTGTGTGTGTGTGTGTGTGTGTGTGTGTGTGTGTATAAACAGTCGTTGCCCAAAAATATTGGCACCCTTGTACTTTTTTCAAATAATGCACCATTTCTTTCAGAAAAATGTTGAAATGAAAAAAATATTTTGGTATCCATAAATGTATTTCCTTGGTTTTCAGTGGAACAAAGCAAAAAAACTGAAAAAATTACTACATTTTAGCTTATTCCAGACAGAAATCCTAAAATGGCCCGGACGATATTATTGGTACCTTTTAGAAGTTGTTAGAAATAATTAGATTTCAAGCAGGTGATTCTCCTTCACTTCGGAATTAAACTCACCTGTGGTGAGTTGCAGGTGCCTGCAATATAAAAATCACTCGTTCAACCAGTTTGAATGGAGAAAAGGAGTTATTCTGCTGTTTTGTGTCATTGTGTACCGCAATGAGCATAGAGAATAGAATGAAAACCCGAGAATTGTCTGAGGTCAGACCCAAGATTGTAGCCGAGCATTGACAATCTCAAGGCTACAAGTCCATCTCCAGGGACCTTGATGTTCCTGTGTCGACCGTACGCAATGTTATCAGGAAGTTTAAGGCTCATGGTTCTGTCGCCAACCTCCTTGGACGTGGCCGCAAGAGAAAAGTTGATTGAATATTGCAGTGAATGATTGTTCAAATGGTGGAGAAAGCACCTCAATCAACTGCCAAACAGATTTAAGCTGACCTTCAGTTAGAAGGTACAACATTTTCAACTCACACCATCCGTTGTCAACTCGATGAAAGGAAGTTCTATGGTAGGAGGCCCAGGAGGACCCCACTGCTGAGACAGAGAGAGACAGAGAGAGACAGAGAGAGCGACATAAGAAAGCCTGACTGGAGTTTCCCAAAACACACCTGAACAAGCCAAAATCCTTCTGTGGACAGATGAGACCAAATTAGAGCTTTTTGGTAAAGCACATCATCTCTGAGCCTTCAAAGAAAAGAACACCTTCCCTACAGTTAAACATGGAGGAGGTTCAGTGATGTTTTGGGGTTGCTGTGCTGCCTCTGGCACTGGGTACCTTGAATGTGTGCATGGCATCATGAGATCAGGAGATTACCAAGGCATTTTGGAGTGCAATGATCAAACCAGTATCAGAAAGCTGGATCGACGTCGAAGGTCATGGGTCTTGTAGCAGGGCAATGACCACAAACACATTTCAAAAAGCACCCAGGAATGGTTCAAGACAAATCGCTGGACTGTTCTGAAGTGGCCAGCAATAAGTCCAGATCTAAATTCTATTGAACTCCTGTGGGAGATCTGAAAACAGCAGTTGAGAGAAGGCTCCCTTCAAATCTTGGAAAACTGGAGCAGTTTGCAAAATACGAGTGGGCCAAACTGCCAGTAGAGAGTGGCTCATTCATGGCTATAGGAAGCGCTTGACTGCAGTTATTTTGTCCAAAGGCCGTGCTACCAACTATTAAGTCTAGGGTGTCAATAATTTTGTCAATGCCATTTCTTTTAATTTTATGATTTGAAAGGATATATTAAGTTCTGAATCAAAAACAAAGGTTCTGTGATATTAACAGTGAAATAAATAATTGCGGAGACCAAAATACCCCCCCCCCCCCACCCCCTCTCCTTCTCCCCCTGGACGCCATACATTATGCATTGGTCTGAGCTCCCATTAACAGCCCACAACCCCTTACTCATTGTTTAAATCATGGATATGTAATCCCCAAAAAGCAATATATTATTGGTTCAATCATATATACCTCCTCCCACCCAGCATTGTGTCTGTGTCTGTGTCTGTTGTGTCGTCATCTCCTGCCCATCGTTTCGTCCCACCCGCCACCATTGGTCATCATCTCCACACATTTGCCCCAAGACTTAACAGAGCCTTCCCTCATCTTGAAGCTCCCAGCTCCAGCCCAGCAAGTAAGTAACCACGACTCATGACAAAGCCCTCCAGGCTGCACAGCCAGGCGGTGTCCCAAACGCATGTCTTTCAGTGTTTTAGCGAGCACCACGTGTGGCCCGGCCTCATCAAAGCTGCCACAGCTGCAGTCCTGGGCCGCACCACAAACACGCGTCGAAAGTCGCGACACTGTGTGGCATGTGTGCGGTTCTCTATCCCACCAAAGCTGCCGCCCTCGTCGTGGTCTTCGCTCTCATCGAAAATTTTCAACAAACCTTTCGTATGAGAATAAAGACAAAATAATTAAAAATTGGGTCAAAATGTGAAAGGGCAAAGTCATGGTGAGTATAAATGGCTCTTATTGGCTCCGCTGCAGCACGTCAAGCATGAGAAGCCCCATTTTTAAAATCCCTTCCGTGTCTCTTTAATTATTTACCATTGAACTTCAGTGTCTGTCCAGGCCGTAAGATTTTTAGCAACTAAGCTTTTGTCATCAAATCTTTATGAGAATATGGAGAACACAAATGAATAAACTACAATTTTTGTTAACTTTTGTTTTGAGTACGATGAGGATGCGGATGGGCTTTGCATTTTGAGCTTATTTCTAGTTTATTTAAAATTTTTAATTGTTTTTTTGTTTGTTCATCTTTGTATTAGATTTTGTGAGCCAAACTGATGGAGTCTCAACGGGTGTAGCTCAGATCACCGTTGATGAAGAAGGTCAGTGTTCAACATTAACGCTTTGGATATGGTTATACGGACATGCAATTGCTTAAACTTTATGCGTTCTTCACAGCAGTCCCAGAATGCCTTCGCAATTTTGGCTTATGTCATTGTGTGGTGTCAGCAGTTGAATTACACGAAATAAAATCTTGACTTTTCCAGCTTCACCGTGTGAAATACTTGTGTTGAGTATGAGAGGTTGTGAATGTGCATGAAACAAGGGTGACGCTGATGCTAAAGTAGCCAACCAGCTGTCATCACAAATAAGATTCACTTGAGAAGGGATTCTGCTTTGGGTGAACGACTCGCTGATATTTGTATATGTCTGAAACCTAAGCATTTCGTTTTGATTTTGCATACGATTTGTCATATAATGGGCTGAATGTGTTTCATGCAATAGTGCCACAGAGCTGGCCCTGGGCCCATTGTAGTTTCTTTCCCACATTATAAATGCCTTGGTATGTAGACTTTGCGGAGATAGTGTTTTGGAGAACATAAAATTGTCGACTCGGTATCTGCAAACACGAATGATGAAATGTGTTGGCAGTAAGATGGAGTTCAAGTGTATTGGCCATCGTGTAATCAGGGCAGAATTCTATTGTGATCGTGGCTGGCGCCAATCTCTTCTTGAGGCCTGAGGATGTGGGACGTTTGGAAGAGGCCCTGGTTTCTTCAAAGGTGCTTGTGTGCCAGCTCGAGGTGAGACCCGAGACCACAGCACGGGCCTTGCGGTTTGCACGCAGGCATGGTGGTGAGTACAAACTCTTGTCATTTAACTGGCCTTTTCAGATGTTGGTCATCGGTCATACAATCTCAATTGTAGTGCATTAATGGCTAAATGATTTACAAGGGAATGTGGAACAAGAGCCACACCAAATGACTTGGCCATCTGATGCAGAAACATGGTCAAATGGAGAGTTTTCAGAAATATTATTCTGCATGGGTCTGTGGACATTTAAAAACGACAAGACCGAAGGTCTAACAGCGGCATAGCAGGGCTTGTTTGATACTTTAGTTGAAGAGGATAGTATGACCTAGGTAGAGATACCAGTTAGCAAATAATGTAAATATGAAATTATTTTTAAGTACTGTACGTATTTAAGCTGTTTGTCACCACAAAAGTGAAGAGATTTCACTGAGACTGGTTTATTCTATGTTTTGAATCAACAATTAACCAACCATACACCACTTCATTCCAGTAACTTTGCAGTCATGACAAGGGGATTGCAGTTACGATTATATTTACTATGTCATTATTATTAACGTTATTATTATTATTATTTTTAAATATAACTATACTACTGTATTAAGAATCCTGGGCTAATTTGTCTGAAGCGGCCTGAAGGTTAGGCATGAAGGCGTGAAGCCTAAGGCCGATACGTACTGTGTCGTTGGAAGACCCATAACGCATATGATTTCGATACGAGATTATCATTTTAACAATCGGTTTGTTTGTGTTTCACACTGAATGAAAAAGGTAAAGCTAGATCATGCAGATTGTGATATGTGGCAGGTTCGACGACATGTTCTGCCTGAACGGAATATAAATCAAAATGGTGGTGTGTGGAGTCGGCCGTCTTATGCCATAATGACATCACAGAGGTAATCACGTCATATCATCCCTGTCATGTGACCAGATCCTCAGCTCTGATTGGTGTATGTTTGTGAGGAACATACATTCATTCATTCATTCATACATACATATATACATACATACATACACACATACAGCCAAACACTGTTCTAGACGGCTTTGCCCTCCGGGCTACGCCATAAAAATGTAAATGGTATTTGAGATTTTGCAGCTAATTCTATATTAAATCGATACATATAGTTGTGTTTAAGTATTATAGCTCTTTGAAGGTTCTTGTAACTTGAGTCAAGAGTTGAAGTTATTTCATCATCAGCAAAAGGAATGCATTATCACTATTGTGTCATGGGTGATGTGGCATGTCCAACCAAAATTTTTTTTTGCTTCTTGCATAAAATGACATTTGAAACTGGTGGCAATAAAGTTGGAACCAGTTTGCCTTTTCCCACATATGTAAATAAAAGAACCCTCTGGCCATTCTTGGCAGTGATGAATGCTGATGCAATTTATGTTTCAACAGTACAAAATTAGCTTCCTGTTCCAGTAATTTACTTGAGCAGTTTCACTTCAGTTTCTCTCACACCCACCCTTCCATTCTCCCTTGTAGAAACAAAGCAATTTCTGATTGGTTGTAATGTACTCCACCTCGATCTTAAGCCACAGTTTTGGATCTGTAACTTGCCATTATTTTACTCATCCATCAACCTTGTTTTGTTTTTTAGACGGGTCAATATATGAAAAATAAGGGCCTAACCCCAAAAAAAATTATAATAAAGGTTTTTTTGTTTTAGGTGTATCATTAGGTTGTACTAGACCCCTGAAAAAAAGTTTACCAAAATTTGACTCCGGGAAAGTGGTTAATTAGCATATTTTCAAAATGGCACCCCCAAAATTTTCAATGTACAGAAAAAAAAATTCTTGTTCAATTTAGACCCTATAAATGTATTACAAATAGATAGAAACATGGTTGCTTTACCTAATGAACACATCAGAAAATTTCTATGACGTCATTGTGACGTCATAATGACGTTGCTGTCTCAATTACGTCATATGATATCATGAATCATTACTGTTTTTCCTTACTACCAAGACTTAAATAAATATTTTTTGTTTCAGGATTTGAAAATGGATAACGGAGAGCTTGACGAAGACGTCTGCCCAATTTGCAAAGCGAGTTTGGAAGACGCCAAGGACACTGATGTTTCCAAACTTTCAAGGAAGGGTGTTGAAAAAATCAACAAATCAAGCCAAGAAAGGGGTTGTGAAACCTTGAAACAAAGGATCCTGCTGTATTCAGGAAATTTCAAGATGGATTCCATGTAATCAGGCGTTCAGACAAATTCTGGGCTGGCCTGGGTTCCGACCTTGTGATTGAGCAGACCTTGATGCGCTCGCTAAAGTCAACCGGTGGCTTGACACGGGGAAGTGGGATGAGTGAAGAGCAGCGAGCCTTGTGGGTGTTATCATCACCGGTTTGTTCTGAGTACAATCATGCGATGGGGGACTTCAACAAGCGTGCCTTTTCAACGAGTGTGCAACATAAGGATATGAGTGGAGCAAGGATGAAGAGAGATCAGGCCGACCTTGCAAAAATCAAAGAAAAGCTCGAATCATGCAGTCCATTCTCTGCTGATCCAACATTGAGGAACATCATCACAGGAGTGGTTGCACAGGATGGCGTAAATGTTGACGACTATCAGAAAGTCGGGAGACAAATCATAGACAAAATGGAGGGTCAGCCAATTTTCACGTATGCAAGCAAACGAAAGGATAAAGTGAAAACATTAGGCGATTCATGCTCAGTGAAAGTTTCGCAAGACAGATCTATTGATCCTGCCTTACTGTTTCAGAGACTTCTTGTCATTTCCAATGCAGGCGACTGTTCTTTAGAGGAGGTTCTAGAGTATGAACTTAGTCCATTTCCCACAGCCTTGTTCGAGGCAAGCTACATCATGAGGAAGCCAGAAAAAACACAACTTGCTAAAGCAATAGATGACTATGCCTGTAGCCTGTCAGATGAGGCTGTTACGAACGAAGTGCCACAGACCGAGAGCTATGTCCTAGACGGTGGTTCCCTCATGCATCGCGTACAGTGGACAAAAGGAAGCACATACGGTGCAATTGCGGACTGTTACGTTGACTTCACCTTACGCAATTATGGAATGGCGACAGTCGTTTTTGACGGATATCATGATCAACCATCAGTGAAGGACAGTACCCACCAGCGACGTCAGCAGAAAAACCATCCAAAAGTGAGCTTCACTCCAACAACTGTGTTCACAGGAAAGAAGGAGGACTTCCTGTCTCAAGGTAGCAATAAGCAAGGGCTCATCAATATGATAAGCGACAGACTCCGCGAGAAAGGCTGCACAGTAATAAATGCCGAAGGGGATGCCGATTATGATATTGTTCAGGCAGCTATTGCAGTTTCTGAATACAAGACCACGACCCTAATCGGAGAGGATACAGACCTGTTGATCCTTCTCCTCCATCATATGGACAGTCAGAAGAAAACTCTGTATTTTCGCTCAGACAAGAAGTCAAAAGATCAGAGGGTGTACAACATCAACACACTAAAGGAGTGCCTTGGACAACAGTTATGTTCTCAGTTGCTGTTTATCCACGCGTTGACGGGATGTGATACAACATCGCGGGTTTTCGGGATGGGAAAGAAAACATTCTTTGAGAAAGTTGCCAAAGGGGATGAACAGTTAAAATCCTGTGCACTTGCTTTTACCAAACCTGGCCAGACAGCGGACACAATAGAACAGCATGGTAACCAGTCGATGGTTTTACTGTTTTCCGGAAAGCAAACGGATTATCTTGCTTCTTTGCGACATTCGGTGTTTAAAAAGAAAGTGGTTTCAGCATCATCCTTTGTTGCGCCTGCTAGACTCCCACCAACTGCATCTGCGACAAAATTCCATTCCCTGCGTGCGTACTATCAAATAATGACATGGCTAGGACTTGAGAGCAATTTGGATGCCACTGACTGGGGTTGGAAAATTGAGGACAATCAATTCGCACCAGTTATGACCGCAAAAAACCCTGCGCCGGACAATTTGTTAAAGATTGTGCATTGCAATTGCACGACCGCTTGCACAACACAGCGCTGTACATGTAGGAGGTACGGTTTACCTTGCACCTCTGCTTGTGGAGAATGCCAACTTGAATCCTGTGAAAACCCAAACAACGTTCGTCCAATGGATCAAGATGACACAGAAGACAGTGACGATGATGACTAATGGTATGTGACAGTCATAACTTAAAGGCTCTTAGTGGTTTCTGACATTCAGTGTGTTATGGACGAGTTTGATTTCATTGCCTATTTCTGTAAGGACAACCAGCTGACATGATATTTCCCTTCATATGGTCATACGGTGATGCAGGGATTTGTTCCTAGGTTGCATGGTGTCATGACGTCACTACCAATAACCATGTATTATTCACAGACCTTTCAGAAAATACTGTATTGTATAGGCAGATCAAATTTTCAAAAATTTTTTTTCACAAAGTGTGTATTTGTTGAAAAAAGTTGATAAAAATGCATGTATTATTCATTGTCGTCATCATTGACGTCATAATGACGTCATAGAAGTTTTCTGATGTGTTCATTATGTAAACCAACCATGTTTCTATCTATTTGTAATACATTTATAGGGTCTAATTTGAATTATAAAAAAGTTTCCTGTACATTGAAAATTTGGGGGGGGTGCCATTTTGAAAATATGTGAATTAACCACTTTCCCGGAGTCAAATTTTGGTAAACTTTTTTTCAGGGGTCTAGTACAACCTAATGATACACCTAAAACAAAAAAACCTTTATTATAAATTTTTTTGGGGTCAAACCTTACATTGACCCGACTATTTGTTTTTTAAAGCATGAAAAACTTTTTTTTTTAAATGTAACTTCATTTCCTGCTCGTTTTAGTTTATTTATTTATGTGTACTTTTGTTCTTGTTTAGTACTACTTGATTTGGTATTCTGTTGGTAGTCAAACTGCCTTTTATTTGGCTTAGCTCTTTCACGAGCCTCGATTCAGTATACAAAAAAAAAAAAAAAAAAAAAAAAGTATTATAGTTGCTTTTTTGACCTCCCATTAATTCAGACTTGGCATTTAATATGGAATTTTTTTTTTGTGGGGGTGAACTTACTTTTCAAGATGACTTAGAACCAAAAGTTCATTGGAATTATGTTGAAATTATTCTAGAGTTTGTTAATGTGACCTTTAAAAGAAACAAAAACCATATTTAACATTTCGAAACAAATAAATTGATCCTTGAAAGTGATGTAAACTGATATAGAACTCAATTCATGGACAGTACTGTGTTAATACGTTTTCCAGAAGTATCTCTTTATTTTGCACATTAGCCAAAAAAATTTTTAAACAAAAACAAAGGTTAAATTACGACTGGGATTACGGACATTAAAATTACAGTTCAGTACTTTGTGTAACCCCCACGAGCATTCAGGAGAGCACGTTGAGGCATGCTGTTCACGAGATTTGCCAAGGTTTGGACAGGAATCGCTTGCCATGCAGTTACAATAGCCTGCTGCAATTCATGCACAGAGGTAGGCTGCTGGTCCAAGTGGTTGATTTGACGCGTTAATTCTGCCCACAAGTTCTCTATCGGATTCATATCCGGGGACATGGCAGGCCACTCCATATGCACTACACCATGGTCAGCAAGAAAGTGTTGGATCATGCGAGCACGATGAGGCCGTGCATTGTCATCTTGGAAGACAAAGTTTCCTCGAAATGCTGCACGAGCAAATGGAAGCAATGTTACTTCCAGAATGGCCCTGTACTTGAACTGGTTTAGGTTTCCATTCAGAACAACCAGGTCAGTTTTTCCCCCTGTCTGAAAAGCAGCCCAAACGGTCACCCCACCACCTCCAGCTTGGACTTTTGGCACTATACAATCTTTGTTGTAGGCTTCATGCACTTGTCTGCACACTCGGACGTGGCCATCTTGACGATAGACCAGAAATCTAGACTCGTCACTGAAGATCATGTGATTCCAGTGTCCTGGCTGCCATTGACGGTGCTCTCTGGCCCACTGCAATCGGCGCTGGAGGTGTTGTCTGGTCAGGCGTGGCTTTCTCAGGGGACGCCTGGCACGATAGCCTGCTTGAACCAGTCGTTGGTTGACTAGCCTTCTGGATACAGGCACATTTGTCAGTTGCTGCCACTCAGCCCTAAGCCGATTAGCTGACTTGGTACGGCCATTGCGGACTAACCGGTGCAGCTGGCGATCATCCCTCCTTGTGGTTCTGCGGGGATGTCCTGGCCTCGGTATTGGAGTAGGGACACCCCTCTGAGCATTTCGTTTCAGGATCTTTGACACCTGACCTTGAGTGATGCCATACTGCCGAGCAATAGTACGCTGTTTCATGCCGTAATTTCGTAAAGCCACCACTCCATGACAAACAGCATTGTCGAGTTGACGGACCATCTCCAGAGGAAGCGGCAATAACTTTTGGAGACGTGCAGCAGTTGTTTTCCACTAATACAGAACGCAACAACCCTTGTATACCCGACTGTGAAGCCAATCATCAAATGCACCTGTCTGTACATTTTGCCACGCCACCTGTGATATAATCCTGTTGTTGACTTCTTGCTGTGACAGACAATCAGTGACATGGTTCTTTTAACAAAGAAATCACCAAAGTGTAAAACAAACTCACCAGATTGATATACCGAGTTCAGAAAGTAAACCCAAGTCAAGAAAAAAAAAAATTCCATATTAAATGCCGTGTGTGTGTGTGTGTGTGTGTGTGTGTGTGTGTGTGTGTGTGTGTGTGTGTGTGTGTGTGTGTGTGTGTGTGTGTGTGTGTGTGTATCTGTATATATATATATATATATATATATATATATATATATATATACATATATATATTGTTACGGACACGGCTTAAGATGTTGCTTGACCGAGCGGAATGGCCGCCGTGTTCGCACAGTTTACCCGATTACCCCCAACTCACCCGATTCCACTCGAACGTTGGCCAAATCGCGCTACGCTAAATCAATGATGGAAAGGACACAACGACTGGGATAAATGAAACGACGCAAGGGGTACAGTTCTCAAGACCTCCGGAGGAGGATATAATTAGTGGTGGAGAAAAGGGGTAGATTACAAGGTAATGAGGTAAAGACACAGAAGAGATAGGCACTTAGATACAACCTTATCTAACCCAGACAGACCACAGACAAACGGAACAAGACTGACTTACACAGGGATTGATGGCAGGGAAGGACAGGCAGTCGATAGCACAAGGTGCACCTTGGCTCAGGGACAGGATACAGCACGGTCCAGTCCAGAGATGCGGGGAGGTGTCACAGCGCTCGGAGATGGCGTCCTTCTCTCTCCAAGCTCAGCGCGCATCTGACGTCACCTCCCTCTTCCTGCGCATGCTCAGCGGGGAGTGACACGCCCTCGGCTCGTTGGCTCCGCCCCAGATGGGATCGGTCCGCCGCTTCTATTGGGTGCGGGGGTTACCGGGCTCCGCCCTTGACGAGGAGCTGACAGCGAGCCCCTACTTGGTAACCCCGTCGAGCACATGGTCGATGGCGGCTCGTTGGAAAGGCCTGGTGCCCTCCCAACACCCCCGACCAACCAAGCCGGAGTGAGGACGCACACTCCCCGCGCCGCCGCCGCTGTTGTTGTTGTTGTTGTTGTACCGTGAGGAAGAGCTGCGGGGAGGTATTGGGAGGTCCTAAACTTCCTAACGGTGCCATACAATCACATTCTGGTGCAACGAAGAGTCAGAATTAATGGAAACGAATCCTTAACTGACATAGACTAAGAATAACTAGCAAGATGTCCTATAGTTGTCTACGTGAGATGCGGTGGACCTGGATGCGACATTTAATGGGGGAAATAGGGGGAGGTCGGGTCTACAGAGTGTTGTTTACAGAAAATGGGACCACGGAATGGGGGATTGGGGATAGTTGGGAAGTATGGAGGAAATAGGGGAATATTTACAAGCGGATATGGATGGATGTAAATCCCATATCCGCAACAATATATATATATATATATATATATATATATATATATATATATATATATATATATATATATATATATATATATATATATATATATATATATATATATATATATATATATCTATATATATATATATATATATATATATATATATATATATATATATATATATATATATAGTGTTGTGGATATGAGAATGTTTTTTTTTTTTTGTTGTTGTAGTGTAAATTGTTGTAAAGATCACCCTTTGTAAATGTCATGATCCTTGTAAATACCTCCGTAGTGTAAAGGTCAAAGGGCGTCTCGGTAGTTATTCCATGAAACACCACATTGCAGGACCCGGTAAAACCCTTGTTCAGTAGCTTATATCTTATTATGTGTCTTAGGGTAAGGCTGTGTCTCCCATTAATTTAAATACTCCATTGCACCAAGTGAAATAAGAGTAGATCCCCTTTCATTTCATTTCAATGGCCAACTGCATTTTGGGCGGTTTTCTTCAACCACCATTGGCCACGAGGCAGGGTTGGGGAAGAAAGGCGGGTCCCCACCTCATCAGAGAGGGGAGGAGTGGCCCGGCCCCGAACAACCAACCAAGCACGAGGGGTTTGGTTTGAGAGGGCGGAGGAAGAGCGATCGGGGAGGTTCGCAAAGGTTCAAGGGTGGGGCTATATATAACCCATGAGAGACGCCCCCAAGGGAGGAGTCCAGGAGACGAGTCCAAGGAAAGGGCTGGGTCGTCAGAGCAGGGCGCGTAGAGAGGTCCATGACAAGAGCTGAGTTGGTCGTCAGGGGTGGTCAGTGGTTGCGTTGAGTGGTTGCGTTGAGTTGTCGGTGGAGAAAGAGTGGTTGGACCAAGAAAGAGAGAGGAGAGAACCCGTCACACCAGACCCCCCACCAGCGCGTCGGCTCCACCAAGCAGCTCCGACCCGTGATCCCGCGCACACGACAGGCTCAGTGGCATCAGCGGCCGTCGAGGTCCAGCCCGACGTCCCGTGCAGGATCAAGCTCCAGCCAGCTCCGTGCCGTCCTCCCCCTCCAGCCACACACCTCCTTCCAGCCAATTCCTATCATCATTCCCCGTGTGAGTCGTCTTTGTTTGTTCTGTCCTGGGTAGTAATTAAGCCTGTTAGATAAGTTAATAATTTGCACTGTGTCACCTGCGTCTCATGTCCCTGTACATAATCGTGACTGCTCCTTTTTGCTTTTGTGTAAATAATAATAAACCCAGTTACTCTTCTGTACGTCTTCTTCCTCTTTGCATTCGGTCGCTTTAGAGTTTTCCAGATTGAGTAGCTGTGGCGTGATACGGCCAACGTTTGGGTAAATCGGGTGAATCGGGGAACAACTGTTCGGCCGCGGTTATACCTCCGCTCGGTAAAAATAACATCCTAATCCGCGGACCGTAACAATATATATATATATATATATATATATATATATATATATATATATATATATATATATATATATAATACATACATACATACATACATACATATATATATATATATATATATATATATATATATATATATATATATATATACATACATACATATATATATATATATATATATATATATATATATATATACATATATATATATATATATATATATATATATATATATATATATATATATATATATATATATATACATACATATATATATATATATATATATATATATATATATATATATATATATATATATATATATATATATATATATATATATATATATACATATATATATATATATATATATATATATATATATATTGTTACGGATTCGTCACTTCCGTTGTTGTGGTTTTCATCCACTGTAAACATTTTTGATTCCATGTACTATTATTGTTGTCGTTTTAGGGAGATAGAGGTTACTATTTTGCAAAAGGTAAAAAAGTTAATGTTTTAAATGAAACCGTAACCGGACGAAGAAGAGGAGGAGGGGAGGGCGGAGCGAGTGAGTCGGGGAAGAAGCCGAGCTGCTTCGAGGTCTGGAGCAAACGTTGACGAACGGAGGTCACTAGCGAACTTCGGGTTTCCCGGGAAAGGGATTCTTGCGACAGAGTTGTTATCGCTGTGACAGATCAACCTGCGTGTCAGGTTTTGGCGGTTGATTCCAAGGAGAATCATCATCGTGCCGTTACGCCTCGAGGGCGGGCCGTCGGCCATTTTGACTCGCGCGCTCTGCACATCGCGCAAGGTTTTTCGCTTCGCTTCAACCTTTTTCACCGCATCCAGACGTTTATCTGGTGTGTGTGTGTATAACGTGGATTTTGAAGGTAAATCTGCGGTTCGCCGGTTTGGAGCCGTGAAACGTCCATACCTGAGGGTGTGATTTCCCAGTCGCCTGGAGGGTGCCTTTGGATTTCCCCGTCGCCTTGAGGGCACCTTTGCGCAGCTTTGGCCGCGTGACTGTGACTGTCATCCGAACGGGATTCTGGTCTCGATTGGACATTGTTCTGACGATCGCTGGAGCGGATCGACTTGAGCTTGATGCCGGAATAGAGACATTGGGGAATGTTTTCTTTTCGCTCACTTGGAGCACAGTGAGTTATATATTACAAAACTGATGGTACCATCATCGGACATATTGATTGTACTTTTGAATACTATTGTTGTTGTACTGTTATTCTTGTGTGATCTTAATACAATATTTGTTTGTTGGTGACAATTGGTGTGGCTTCACCATTGATCTTTGACATACAGAATAACACATTTTTCTGCCATGACTCCACTCGGGGCTCGGAGGTACACCGTGACCAGGGGGTTTGGGGAGGAGCACGTAACAATATATTGTTGCGAATATGGAATTTGGCCTCCATATCCGCTTGTAAATATTCCCCTATTTCTCCAATACTCCCCAACTTTCCCCAATCCCCCTTTCCCTAGTCCCATTGTCTGTAAACAACAATCAGTAGAGCCGACCTTCCCCTTATTCCCCCATTAAATGTCGTGCCCAGGTCCACCGCACCACACGTAGACCACTTTCGGACATCTTCCTAGTTATTCTTAATCTATGTCAGTTAAGGACTCGTTTCCATTAATTCTGACTCTTCGTTGCACCAGAATGTGATTATATGGCATCAGTAGTGAGTTTAGGACCTTTCCCATACCTCCTCCCATCTTCTTCCCCGTCTACAACAACAGAGGGGCACGGCGCTGCGCGGGGGGGAGTGTGCGTCCTCCCACCGGCTCGGTTAGCCGCCATCGACAATGCGCTCCAGACAACGCGCTCCAGACCATGCGCTCCACGGGGTTACCACAAAGGGGCTCCTTGTCAGCTCCTCGTCAAGGGCGGAGCCGGTAACCCCCCCGCACGCACCCAATGAGAAGCAACGTGCCGATTCCACGAGGCGGAGCTAACGAGCCGAGGGCGTGTCACTCCCCGCCGGATATACGCGGCCCCGCGCCGGATGTGACGTCAGATGCGCCCCCAGCTTGAGCAGACAAGACGCCATCCGAGCGCTGCGACCTCCCCGCATCTCTGGACCGGACCGAGTCGATTCTGACCTTTGAGCCCAGGTGCACCTGGAGCCATCGCTACCCGCCTGTCCTTTCCATCAATCCCCGTGTGAGTCAGCTTTGTCCCGTTTATCTGTCGTCTGTTGGGAATAATATAAGATTGTGTCTAAGTGCTTGTCTTTCTATGTTGTACCTCTCGTCCCTGTAATCTGACCTTCCGCACGAATATAATCTCCTCCGGAGGTCTTGAGAACCGTATCCCTGGTGTCGTCATTTTAATCCCAGCCGTGTGTCTGTTCCTTCATTGACCTAGCATCGCGCGACTAGTCAACGTTCGGCTTCGGGTATAATATCGAGTATAATCTTGTGCAGACGTGGTCATCCCAAAACCGCTCGGTGAATAACATCCAAGCCACGTCTGTAACAATTGGTGTCGAGGAGTGGAATTCGAACCCGGGACTAAATTTATTAGGCCCAAATTTGTAACAGTTAGAATCGATTCGGAGCGCGTTTCCCGCGCGAAATTATAACGGCCGAAATTTGAATTTGTTTTACGAAAAAAAAAAAAAAAACCGAATTTTGAAAGTCGCGCTATGGCGGATCAAGACAGCTGGGGTCCGGTAGAGGAGAGAGAGGTAGGGTCGATCCAGGACCAAAATGAGGGACAGGAGGAGAGCGAAGCAGTGAGGGCGGCAGGTTCGCAAAATAGCGCCGTCACGCACGAAGAAGCGGGCGCGCAAAATGGCGCCTCGCTGATCACCGCGCCAGCGACCGTGGCAGCGCCCCCGGTGGATTTGAACTTGTTTTTTATGCAAATGAAGGCCCTTATGGACAAGAATAATGAAGAAATGGAAAGCAGAATAATGATGGGAATGAGGGCTGATAGGGAACAAATGGGGGACCGGATGGATGCTCAGAGTGAGCAATTGGGGGTAATGGGGAACCAAATGGGGGTAATGGGGAACCAAATGGGGGTAATGAGGGACGAAGCGAGGGGTACCGGTGAGAAGTTAGACAATAATTTTGAGGGGTTAGACAACGGGATAAAAGAGGTGAGAAATGGGTTAATGGGGGTAGAAAATAGAATGGCTGCCCAGGAGAATCAGTTAGAGGGGGTGAAAAAAGGGTTAGAGGGGTTAGAAAACACCATGGAAGGCAAATTGAGGGACATGAGGGACCAAGCGGAAAGGGAAGTTAACCAAATGGGGCAGCAGATAGAGGGGGTCAGAATGGGGGTAGAAACCAAACTGGATGCTCACAGGGAGGAAATGGAGCAGATGAGGGTGGCATCTGGGCAGGAGATGCAAGTGATGGGAGAAGAGATCAGAAGAGGTGTGAGTGAGGAGGTCGGAGGAGTGCGCGAGGAGGTGAGGCACTGTAAGGAGCGCATGGAGAAGGAGGTGAGAAAGGGGACTGTAAAGTTACAAGGGGGCATAGAGGACCTGACGCAGGAGGTGGAGCAGCTGACGGTGGGACAGACGGAGTTAGTGGAGCAGGTTCAAAGGAACACTGCGGTATTAGGAGGTTTAAAGGCGACACAAAAATAAATTAAAAACGACTTGATAGCGACACAGAGGCAATGTCAGATGGTACGTGAGGGACTGACAACGAGGTTGGACGAGGTGGTAGAGGTAATGGAGACGAAGGACCGGCAGGTGAGGACGCACATGGAAACGGTCAAGGTAGCCTTGGAGGACGAGCTTGAGGAGACGTACCGGGGAATAAAAGAGGTGAGGCACAAATTAGAAGAAGTGGAAGAAGGGGTGAGCGAAATTAAGAAGCGACGGAGAGGGGATAACAAGGAGATAAAAGAGGAGATAAAAGAATTGGTCCAAAGTCTGTGTTTGGATCGTGATGTGCTCATTAACCGGATGAGGGATTCGCAGGTGATGGAGGAGAAGCGAAGAGGAAGAGGACCCGGTGTAAGTGGTGACCAATATGGTAGTGCGTATGATGCGCCAGGGGATTTAAGGAGCTTGGGGGTCGAGATGGACCCGGGTGTTCGTGAGAGGCCGTGGGTGAAGTGTGCGACAGGTCTGGTGTGCGAAAATGGAGGTGTGCAAGAAAGTCCGACTCTGGGGTGTGTGAGGAAAAAGTGTGTACCAAGGAGTGAGTGTGCTGGCGAGAGTGAGTCGGTCGTAGCGTGTGTGCGAGGGAGCACATGGGAGCGCGGTGTGGTGAGTGTTACAGAGGGTGTGACGGGAGAGTGTGCGCAGGAGTGTGCGCGAGAAAGGTGTGTGACGGACAGGTGCATGAGGAAAGAGTGCGCTGTCAGAAGTAAGGAAGAGTGTCCACCTGTGGTGAGTGTTACAGAGGGTGTGACGGGAGAGTGTGCGCAGGAGTGTGCGCGAGAAAGGTGTGTGACGGACAGGTGCATGAGGAAAGAGTGCGCTGTCAGAAGTAAGGAAGAGTGTCCACCTGTGGTGAGTGTTACAGAGGGTGTAACGGGAGAGTGTGCGCGAGAAAGGTGTGTGACGGACAGGTGCATGGAGAAAGAGTGTGCTGTCAAGAGTAAGGGTGAGTGCGTTGTCACGAGTGGAGGTGAGAGTAGTGAGAGTAGTGAGAGTGACAAGGAGCGTGAGTTGGTTGTGACAGGTGAGCGAGGATGTACACCTGGGATGGAAGGATGCACACCTGGAATGGTAGAGCGTGAGTGGGAATGCACGCTGGAGTTGGTGGTGAGGCACGTGGATGGGTGTGCGAATGAGGGCACACCTGTGATTGTCACAGAGGAGGTGACCGAGGAGGGGGCGCGAAGCGGTGTATTGGTGAGGTGTGCGAGCAACGAATGTGTGCCAAAGTGTTCGGTGGTCAGGTGTGTGACCAAGGCTGTGAGTGGAATGGGTGTACCGAGGTGTGTAAGGAAAGGTACGAGGGGCATGGAAACGGCTGGATGTGTGAGCAAGGAACGGGCTGCGGGGTGTAAGCGTCCAGGTGAAGCATCGACGTTAGATGGGGTAGAGTTGAGAACGACTTATAGCCGAATCGGGCCCTCGGTGCGTGCTGGGCCTCGCTTTGAACGGCCGCGTCCGTGCTCCATTAGGCGGAGCGGGCGGCCCGATAGAAAGGGTCGTCATGGCGACCACTTTTTGTTGAGACGTGCCGGCAGGTCGAGATCGGGACATTGGATGGCTCCACGCCGAGGTGGTGTGTGGGATCTCGGCACGGGTAAACCCCCGTCCCTGCACCGAGTGCCGGACGCATCCAGCCGCTGGCACAAAACAACCAGCATCCATTGCTTGGCTTTACGAAGCCGGGCTTTGGACAGGGATTGGCGCACCGAGAGGTATTAGTGAGTCGACTGGGTGATGAGGTTAGTGTTCTGGACCCAAAATTAGAGAAAAACAAAATTTGATGATTGGCAAGGGATTGGCAGTAGTGATTGGCAGATGATGGGCAGTGATTGGCAAATTTTTAATTTGTTGAAATTTGATGTGCAAAATTGGTAGTGAGAGACCCCCGATGTGGTGGGATGGCATCCCTGCCACCCTTCCCATGTGGGGGGCAAATGCGCAATAGTTTATGGGGTGTATGGCAGTGAAAACTAGCCCGGGTGGGTTAGGTTATATTGATAGGGCCCTAGAAGATGACAGTAGGTAACGTTAAGTTTAGTTAGTGACTGATACCTGTAGTGGGGACGCAGGTAGATTAGGGTGGATGATAATGACGTGGGAGCGCAATAGTTTAAAAGGGACGACTGGGAAGCGCAAGTTTCAGAAGGGAGTAGTTAGCTGAGATGATGCCGTGTGTGTGAGAGTTGAACAGGTGTGATTGCACAGGTGTGCAACTGGACAGGTGTGTGGAACAGTGTATGAGTAGTGAGTGAGTGGATCAGCGCGAATGCGCTTGGGGAGAGAAGGGTGCAGGTGGCACCAGGTGTGAGAGCACAGGTGTGCAAGTACAGGTGTGTGGAGAGAGTTGGAGTAAGTGGTACGGAGTGGTGTGCATGGTGCGAAGGTGTGAATGGGGGAAGAGTGGACCCCTTTCACGAATACCCGGGGCAGGTAGTGTAAGTGTTAGGTAGAGGGTATAGGTAAGTTGTGGTTGGATATTGGCATTTGTGGTGCGGTTGCAGAATGGTGTTGTGAATGGGTGCATTAGTGTCGTGGAAATGGCTGGGCGTGTAGCCTGTTAGTGTGTGTAGTTGGTTGGGCACTCCGCCACTGTGAGGATGTCGGCCAGGTGAGGCCGCAGGTGGGCTCTGGGAGCCGGTAGAGTTGTGGATGGGGCCCGAGGATCCAGAGGATGGACCCGGGCAGCCCAGTGCCAGAGAGGGCACCGAGTGGGGAGAGCGCCAGAGGGCCTGCCCCAGGTAGTTAGGTTAGGGTGAGGAGCAGGTAAGCTCGGAGGCAACTGCAGTGGTGGAGGTGTGCAGGTGGGTAGACCCACTGGGAGAGGTACACGCCACAGCCCAGAAATTGTGCGAGGGCACCGGGAGATGAATCGGGGGAGTGAGACCCCAAATTGAAGAGCACCACAGTTTGGCCAATGGGAATTGGTTTTTAGAACCCATAGTGTAAGAGGGCCAATGGTTTGGCCGGAGAAAGACCCCGGGTAGTGTAAAGTTGTTAAAGTCATTTAGGAAATAGTTAGGATTGATGAACCTGTCGCACCATACGCAGCCACTTACCAGTGGTGATGATGATGACTCCACACCTGTGTTTTCTTTGTTTTGTTGCAGGAAATGAGAATTGCTGTGTGGATTGGTGAGACGCATCACGACGTGGATGAGACATTGGGGTGATTCCATCTCTCCCTCCCTAGGAGGGACTGATGATGAATTGGTAATGGCAAATTTTGATGTTGAGTTGAAAATGGCAAATTTGATTGGTTAGGAGGGAGAGAAGACGAATTTGGTTTATGGGAGGAACGGGGAAGACAGTAGGGATGTTTGTTGATTTGTAAAGTAGATGTTTATGGGTAGTGTTGTGTTGTGTGGATACAGTAAGGGGTAAGGGAGGGGCCATGTAGGTTACCTGGTGGGGGGGGGGGGGGCGTACGATAGAAACGTACCTGTCTCACCTGGTTCCCATGTGCCCCCAGTGTGCATCATCTTACATTGCGTGCACTTTTGTGCCCTTACCACCTTACTCACTTGTTTCTTCTTTTGTCTCCCACCTCCGAGGATCTGGCTTTGGGGTAGAGAGAGAGGAGAGAGAGGTGCTGGCTGCGCAGTTGTGGGCCTGCACTTTCGCTGTTTGCTGCCGGGATCGATACACCATATGGACCGCAATGTTTGTGGCCACCCACAATGGACCGCAGTTCGTTTGCGGCCAAGCACCACCCGGGGATGGACCTATGGGTCAACGTGGCACCTATGCCATACAGGTGAACCACTTTTAGTTAACACCAAGTGCACCACAAGAAGAGCAAGAGACACCTGCAGGGTTAGGGGTTGTCGAATTTATTTTTATTCCAATGAACAATGCTGACTGCACCGATTGGTGGTGGGGTGGTGCTTTTGATGCTCGGGAAGGGTGCTCTGCACGTTATTAAAGGCCGTCGGCCACAGAGCACTCGTGGGTTGGTGTATCGATGCTGGCAAGCGTGCTCTCTCTATGCATAACATCTGCATGTGTCCCTCCAAAAACAGGTCCTGGATCGTAGTGTAAATATCAGCGTAGTCTTGTGTAAATAATGCTCCCTACCGGCTGTATGTTTAGTTTGAGAATTCTTTCCGGATTCGGTTATCCTGTGGGTGTGTTTCTGTGAGGAGAAGGGTGCAACGTCGCAGGGGGACATATTTACTCATTTGTGAATATCTGTAAAACTGTCGCACTCAGGGTAGAGTTAATAGTAGAGGGAACTACATTGCGTGCCACACTAAAGTAGGTAAGAATTTATCGGGTCGGGACGCCCCGAGGGTAGAGAAGGGTGCAATGTTGCGAATATGGAATTTGGCCTCCATATCCGCTTGTAAATATTCCCCTATTTCTCCAATACTCCCCAACTTTCCCCAATCCCCCTTTCCCTAGTCCCATTGTCTGTAAACAACAATCAGTAGAGCCGACCTTCCCCTTATTCCCCCATTAAATGTCGTGCCCAGGTCCACCGCACCACACGTAGACCACTTTCGGACATCTTCCTAGTTATTCTTAATCTGTCAGTTAAGGACTCGTTTCCATTAATTCTGACTTCGTTGCACCAGAATGTGATTATATGGCATCAGTAGTGAGTTTAGGACCTTTCCCATACCTCCTCCCATCTTCTTCCCCGTCTACAACAACAGAGGGGCACGGCGCTGCGCGGGGGGGAGTGTGCGTCCTCCCACCGGCTCGGTTAGCCGCCATCGACAATGCGCTCCAGACAACGCGCTCCAGACCATGCGCTCCACGGGGTTACCACAAAGGGGCTCCTTGTCAGCTCCTCGTCAAGGGCGGAGCCGGTAACCCCCCCGCACGCACCCAATGAGAAGCAACGTGCCGATTCCACGAGGCGGAGCTAACGAGCCGAGGGCGTGTCACTCCCCGCCGGATATACGCGGCCCCGCGCCGGATGTGACGTCAGATGCGCCCCCAGCTTGAGCAGACAAGACGCCATCCGAGCGCTGCGACCTCCCCGCATCTCTGGACCGGACCGAGTCGATTCTGACCTTTGAGCCCAGGTGCACCTGGAGCCATCGCTACCCGCCTGTCCTTTCCATCAATCCCCGTGTGAGTCAGCTTTGTCCCGTTTATCTGTCGTCTGTTGGGAATAATATAAGATTGTGTCTAAGTGCTTGTCTTTCTATGTTGTACCTCTCGTCCCTGTAATCTGACCTTCCGCACGAATATAATCTCCTCCGGAGGTCTTGAGAACCGTATCCCTGGTGTCGTCATTTTAATCCCAGCCGTGTGTCTGTTCCTTCATTGACCTAGCATCGCGCGACTAGTCAACGTTCGGCTTCGGGTATAAGATCGAGTATAATCTTGTGCAGACGTGGTCATCCCAAAACCGCTCGGTGAATAACATCCAAGCCACGTCTGTAACAATATATATATATATATATATATTTATATATATATATATGTTATATATATATATATATATATATATATATATATATATATATATATATTTATATATACATATATATTTACACTACCGGTCCATAGTTTTAGAACACCTCAATTTTTTCAGTTTTTGTTGAAATTTACACAGTTTAATGTCTCGATGTACTCTGAAATTAAGCAGAGAACAAATAAACAATTGGAGATAAAAAAATAAATCATTGAATCATTTTTTTACACAAAATTTAATTTAAATTTTTGACTCGGCAAAGTAGCCACCTTTTGCAGATATAACCGCCGAACACACTCGTGGCATTCTTTCGACAATGGAAATCAAATATTGTTCGGGAAGTTCTTCCCAACACAGTTGTAGAAGTTCCCACAAATGTGTTGCACTTGTAGGTTGCTTTGCTTTTACCTTTCTGTCCAGTTCATCCCAAACCAGCTCGATGGGGTTTAAGGCTGGAGACTGTGCTGGCCATTCCATGATTTTAAGCCTACCGTCTTGTTCTTTTCCTCGAAGGTAGTTTTGACATAGCTTGGAGGTGTGTTTAGGGTCATTATCTTGCTGTAGGATGAACCCCTGACCAACTAGGCGTATACCAGAGGGTATTGCATGGCGCTGCAAAATGCTGTGGTAGCCCTTTTGGTTCAGGGTGCCAGTCACTCTGGGCAAGTCGCCGACTGGATCCAGCAAAAAAGCCCCAGACCATCACGCTTCCTCCTCCATGTTTGACAGTTGGTGTCACACACTGAGGATCCATGCTTTCGCCTACTCGACGGCGTACAAAAGCCCTACATGATGAACCAAAGATTTCAGATTTTGATTCATCGGTCCATAAGACCTTCTTCCAGTCTTCAGTCGTCCACTGGCGGTGCTCCATGACCCAGGCAAGCCTCTTTTTCTTATTTTGCCATCTTAGCAATGGCTTTCTTACTGCCACTCGACCTGTCAAACCTGCAGCACGAAGTCTTCTCTTCACAGTTGAAACTGGAACTTGCTTACTTCGACCAGTGTTAAGCTGTGCTTGAAGCTGTTGTTCTGTGAGCCGCCTATCACGCAAGCTGTTGACTCTCAGAAACTTGTCTTCTGATTCTGTTGTGGCTTTGGGTCTGCCAGACCTCTTCCTGTCAGTTTCCCTCAAGTTTCTAATATACTACTTCCTGCAGTGCAATATTGTCCAAATAATGCTTCAGAGGGTGTAATAACAGTCTGTTCCAATACTGCTCTTATACAGACAGGGGGTTTGTAATCAAGTAATCAGCAGAGGTTGGGACACCTGTAGGAATTGTTTGCATCAACTTTCAAGGCTTAATTTACTTACATTGCTGCGGAACAGCTGTAAGTTGTTAACCCAATTACTTGTTCCCTGAAGAAAGTCTTTTTTTTTTTACAATATAACTGTGCAATTCATTATTTTCCCGTTTCTGCTAACCTAAACTTTTTTTTTAACCTCGTGCAGTTTACTGCTTACCTTTGTACCATTTCAGGTTATTCACTGGACATTAAACTGCTTACATTTCAATAAAAACTGGAAAATTTGAGGTGTTCTAAAACTTTTGACCGGTAGTGTATGTATTTATATATACATTTATATTTATATATATATATATATATATATGAATTATCGTTTTCAGGCCATTTTTCCCTGCTAGAGCGGGGGTTAACCTTGCGGGCCCCATGACAATCATGGTTCCCCGTTTGAGGCAATGTATTTATGGCCGGATGCCCTTCCTGACGCCAACCCTTGGTCACGCTCTTATGATGCGCAGGGATACGGTGTACCTATTCTAAATCGGGGTACACATCATCCCAGCAAGCTGGTATCATTCATTCATATCATTCATCCCAGCAAGCTGGTACTCAATTTGCCGACCTCGGAAGGATGACAGGCTGAGCCAACCCCCTTGGCGTTAATTCAGCGATCGACCGGGATTTGAACCCAGGATCCTAGGATCCCAAGCCGGCACCCTAACCGCAAAGCCAACACCAAGCTTATATATATATATATATTTTTTTGTTTTTGATTTTTATTATTCTTTTTTAATACCAGATATGAGCCCACGGGCTCATATCTGGTATCGATATCGTAAAAAAAAAATTTCATACCGACGGAGCTTAGTTTTTCCCATATTGTGCAGTCATGCTCTTATGTATAATCGCATGCTTTGACACCTTCACAAAGCAGAACCTTGATGACTTTTCTCTGCTCCATAATGGTGCATCCTATAGTGGGGCACCCATCTTTACAGCACTTTTACGAGCTCCACATATGGGGAAATCGAGTACTTGGTGATTACCAAATGACTCGTACCTCGTCCTGCAACGTCGCATAAAAAGTACAATTGAATTGCATACATACACTAATAGTGATAGTAAAATTCACCTTATTGACTTATCCTTGTAGTGATGGCTGCTGGAGTAACAGTGGTTTCTGCAGACTTAAATAATCTTGAGTGGAACTGTGCTTGATGAGTTGATCTTTGACCCATCCAATGCTTATTTAGTGACTTTGCATATGCATATGTCCACTTAGTCTACTCTGTTTGAGACGGTCTCAATAACACAAATGTGGATTTTGACAATGGATGAATACAAAAACATATGAAAAGATGTTCCTTGGCACATAGTGAACTCTGTCTACTCAGAGAGAGAATTAGTTCGACATGAGAGAGGATGGGTCAGGCTGAATAAACTACAATTTAACTTTTCTTTTTCCACATCTGCACAAAGCTGGCAGACAAATAGGACATCACCATATTATGGGTAGAAGGCTGCCTCGTGTTGTGTGCAAGTGATTGGGGATTGCAAAGATATTCTGATGTTCATCTAGTCACCACCAAAGGAAAAATGCATGGAGTGATCAATAGCAGTGTTGCAGGCCTTTTCAAGCCATTATCTGTTGTATTGAAGGCAATTTCGAAGCAATTTTTTTTTTTAACCTCTGAGCAAAAATCAATTGCAAAGCGACTTGTTTCTTGTAAATTTATAGATGCCCTGGACACATCTAGAGGAATGTGGCAATGTTTGGCCTTTCAAAGTAATAAAGGTAGTGCATTAAAGGTAGTTGTGACATTGCTCACACAAATGATGCATTGCATAAGTTTACCAAGTATGAGTCGAGCTCCATTCAAAGTACACCACCCCCATGCCAAAGAAATAAATAACATCCTCCATCGGCCGGCGATGCCAAATTGCAGCACGTAGAGATGGTATTGGGAGGTAATGGTGTATTTGCTTTCTTCTCTGAAACTACACCGACAATTTCAATGAAACTTGACCACAACCTTCATCACCCGTGATGCATCAACGTTTGGTCATGCCATTTAAAAAATCAAAAAATCAGAGTTTAAGGGGGTGTGTGAAGTGGTTTGACCCCCTAAAATAGGTATTTGCTCTCTTCTCTGAGACTACACACACCATTTTCATGAAACTTTATCAAAACCTTCCTCACCTGTGATGTATTAAAGTTTGTTCAAGTCATTGAAACAATCGGCCCCTGAGGGGGTCTACTGCGTGTGTTGCCCCACCCCAAATATGTATTTGCTTTTTTTCTCCGGAAACTATGTACACACTTTCGATGAAACTTGACCACAACCTTCAACACCCATGATTTACCAAAGTTAGTTCACGGCTTTAAAAAAAATCGGGCCCTCAGGGGAGTAGAGGTGGTGCCCCCCAAAATAGGTATTTGATTTCTTCTCAGAAACTACACACATAATTCTGATGAAACTTAGACCACAACCTTAATCACCCGTGTTGTACCAAAGATCGTTCACAGCATTAAAATGTGTTGGAGTTTAAGGGGGTGTGCGGAGTGGTTTGACCCCCTAAAATGGGTATTTGTTCTCTTCTCCGAGACTACACACACCATTTTCATGAAACTTGACCACAACTTTCATCGCCTGTGATGTACCAAAGTTTGTTCATGGCGTTTGAAAAATCGGGATCTACAGGGGGTGGGGAGTGAGGGGGTGTGGCGGGGGGGTTGTGGCATGTGGTGGAAGGGGGGTGGCGGGGGCGGGTTGTGGGATGTGGTGGAGGCGGGGTGGGGGTGGGGCAGGGTCTCCCTCCAAAATAGGTATTTTTTGTGTGTTTGTTTGAAGTCTTGTGATTGCGTTATTATGATTCTACATGCTGCCTTGTCTCCTAGCAACCATTGAAATAAATTGGTTTAAAATACCTTTAATCAGTGTAGTATACTGTTTATTCTACCAGGTGAGCACCAGGGGTATTGGCCCCATTTTTAAAAGAATGTTATAAAGGACACAAACAGGCACGTAGAACTAATATAACATGTTAGATAGGGTAGTATAATAGACACTGAGTCAAATATGGGTAAAACCCGAAATGTATTTTTTGTTACACCTTTAAACCTCAATATACCTTTAAATTGAATTATACATTTGAACACTGTCGAACACAAATCATCTTCATAATGCTTCCAATAATCTCCAGTTTTGCAGTACTTGGACATGTTCAATGGGGTGGTGTATGTAATAGGAGCAGTCATGTGCAGCCCATGGGAGTGGGCATGGCATATGAGAGGGTGCAGTATCGGGGTGAAGAAGAGGCCGCCCATTATGGCTATGTACGATGCCGATTGACGCTGTTTTTTATGGTGATCAATAAAGCTCCCATATCCTAAACTGCGACAGTCTTATTACAGTGTATAAAAGTGGTCTCGGACTACTTCGGTGGTGCTAAACTTCGGATTTTTTTTTTTAAACGATCTTTAAAATCATTATTTCAATAAGAAAATTGAAGTATGTACTTGAACACTGCGCAGCGTGTCATGCTCTATGAACTCTGTATTTTATTTTGTTTTTGTTATTAAAATATTTGCTCCACCTTCTCTTCTTTGGTCCCAATGCATTTGTACAAAAGTGAAGACCATCCTGAATCCAGCTCCAGCCACAGAAGACATGGATCCCGAGCTCTATGACCTGGCAGACATTTTGTGTGTCAATGAAACGGAGGTAGAGTGAGTTGCGAAGTTTATACTTGTGGTCTTTGCTTTGTTATTGTATTGTTTGGTAGAATCACATTGGTTTGTGTCATGAGAGACGGGCAGTTTATGTTAGTGCCTTTAACCAAATCAAATGCCGTATTTGTAAACTATTTTGAGCTCATCAAAATTGTATCAACATACGTCCTGTTGTTTTTGAAACAGGCAGAAATTTTGGCCAAACAACCTGTGCGAAATGTTGAAGAAGCAGAAACGGTTGCGTTATCCTTCTTGAAGCATGGCTGTCAAGCAGCAATCATCACTCTGGGTCCCAGTGGCTGTGTTGTGGCACATAACGGAGACCCGACACCACATCATGTTCCCAGCCGGTCTGTCCAAGTAATAGACACTACGGTAAGCCATTTACCAAATGTTTCAATGAATTATAGTTTTTATTTAGGATTCAGCCCTCCCTGGTGTTGGGCTAGCAGCTAGGGTGCCGGCTTAGGATCCAAGGATCCTGGGTTCGAATCTCGGTCGATCGCCGAATTAATGCCAGGGGGGTTGACTCAGCCTGTCATCCTTCCGAGGTCGGCTAATTGAGTACCAGTTCACTGGTAATTCCCTGTTTGTCGTTAAAGGCGGCAAAAAGGGTTGGCGTCAGGAAGGGCATCCGGCCGTAAAACATTGCTTCAAATAGGGGACCGAAAAACAACAACAACCACGGTTCCCGAAAAAGGCCAACCCCCGCTTTGCGGGGAAAAATGGCCTCTAAAGGTGGTTATTTTATTTAGGATTCAGCCCATGAATGTCAAATGACTTTTGCATCTTTCTAAAAAGGGAATAAGATTGTATGTTATCTAAAATCTAGATGACTAGCTGAAGGGTCACAACCATGAGAAAGCAACCATGCTGAAGCCTACAGCTTCAAATATAGAAAAACTGTTTTTTATTTATTCACGAACAGATGGCTATTTGGCTAGCTCTGAACGTGGTCCGTGCTTTGGCGTGATCTAACAACATGTCCGCTGTTAATGAGGATTATTGTCAAGTTACCCAACACATGGTGTTTGCTCAAGGGTTAAGGTAGCTCACTTGAGATGTTAGGGTCCTGAATTTGAGCCCCTGTTGTGCCATTGAATTAACACGAGGTGGGTTGACTCGACCTGTCATCCTTCCGAGGTCGGCAAAATGAGTACCAGATAACTGCTTATCGAGAGGCTTTGCATCAGCGGCAGACGCACCCACTGAAAATGATGCAGCCAGCAGCCAGGTGGCTGCACACGAACCACCCACCTATCTTAGGAAAGGTTGGTTAGGAAAGTGGGGTCGGGGTGGAGCGGTGCAAGCACCGCGAGGCCGGGTCACACATGGTCTTGACGGTCAGGGTGCATTATTTTTTTGCGTTGGGTGGGCAGCGTACTTATGAATCGCCGCCATTTTAAGTTTTCATACCATATTGGATTCAAATGAGCTCCTGAGAAAGTATTGGGTATTTTAAAGTACCACGGGATATGCTACTGAGTTGAACACCAGCCAGTGGAGAAAAAGCACATCTGCCTGTCCTACATTTAAGATTCGTCACTGAGAATCGCACATTGAAGACACTAAATTATTCCATCACTTGAAAGAATTATTTGGCAGTGTCACGTCTTAACGACGACACGAGCACTCCGCACTCTATAGTGTCCGGAGACTGAAGAGCAAGAAGGATGGAAATCGACTTTGAAAGATGAGACAATGCGGTGTGATGCGCCAAATTGAAGGCTAAGAGCTGTGACGTGTTCTTTTTTTCACATCGCATCTATTCTCGGTGAGCAGTCACATTAAAACAATATCCATTGTATCCATTGGGCTGGCAGGATGGCTAAGACTCGCCTCTAAGCTGTCGAGCCTAGGTTTGAGTCCCGACCCACTGGGTTTGAATCCCGACCATCCCTGTGTTTCACAGGCAGGGTGATTCGTCGATGTGTGTGCCGACCCTCAGATGGACGATAAACGGGGTTCCGTCTGCTGACATTAGTTGGTGACCGTTAAAAATCCCACGGTGTCCCTCGGGAAGAATATAAATAAATGACCAATTCCTGCCATAACCAGCAGAGGGCATTGCATTAGCGGCACAGCCACGATGCTACCCTGCAATGATGATACCCCACAGCCTTGTGCTGCGTATGAAAGAAGATTGTATTCATTTCCACCTATGGGAATGCAGGTATCCTTTTTTTTGTAATTAAAAAAAATCTGTTATGCAACACACTTCTGTTATTAGGGGACATCTATTCCTGGTGTACCCTTTCATAACTGTAGAGAATGCTCTGGCATGTTGCTATTAAATTGTGGAGACAGAGTTCCACATTCGGTATGGGGGTGGTGGGGGTTTACTTTGGTGCAACATGGGGTTTTCAGTGGTGGGTTGGCCACCCATACATGCAGGCCCTGTATTGCAATGATAATGACATTCATGTAGGTTTCATTGTAAATAAAGAAATTAAAAAAAATTGATTTCACTTCAGTGTAGGAACAAGATGTAGTAATAGGGTCCACAACCATCCTTGACCATGTTGAACGTCCGCCAAGGCCCTCTTTTTTTTCTTTTTTTCTTTTTTCTTCCTCCCTCTTTTTTTTTCTTTTTCTGTCTACCTTTTTTTTTTTTCTTCTGCCCTCACTTTTTCACCTTTATTGGATTTAAAATTTGTTTTCTCCACAACCGCTTGAGTGTAGGAGCACCTACCATGGATAATTTACTGGTAAAAGAAAGCAACACGAGAAAAAAGAGCCAACTATGGAACCATAGAGACAATGATCATGCACGCAAAAATCTGGCAAGACATGGGAAGGCACAATGTGTAGATCTCAGGTGGTGGCAGGACTTGAGCGTGCAGTGCAAGACTGAATCGGATTCCTTGCATTAAATGGGTAGAAAAGAAGCGTGGACCTGTCCCACTGTCCCAGGTGCTGCGGAGTGAACAGATAAAAGTTTGACAAAAAAAGTACAAAGACTAGAATGGCAGTCGGTAGAGCACATAACATACCTCCGCCAGGTTGTACAGTTTGTTTTGTATCGCACCGATAAGCCGGATCTGCATCCGTACATTAAGCAAAATATAATCTGCTTGTTCTTGTCACCCACCCAACAAACCACCACCATTCATCCTAATCCTTTCACAACGTTTTGCAATATCATGCACTATATTGTTTTTGGCCCCATCTCTCAATGTTGAAGAATCACTAAAAATTCTAGTGTCCGGATCAGGATCTTCACCAAAATCGAATCAATTCATCCTTGGCACACACCCAACCTGTCTGTCCACAACGTCATTAAACTGGTAGAACTTTCCCCCCAAAAAAGAAGAAGTGATCCTCACTTTTCTTTCAGAAGTTTATTAGGCAGTTTGTGCAATTTATGTAATGTTTGGCGTTGGTGGAGGACCAAACGTGATTTATAATTGCACTAGTGAGGTACCCGTGCTACGCACTGGTGGGAGGCCAGAAGCAAACAGACAATGCAGAAACGGCGAATGCTAAAGCATGAAACCAATAAATTCCACATTCCTGTAGCACCTTCAGTCGCACGGCAGACATGGACAGCAAGTTCGTGAAGGACTTCCACGAAAAATGTACCTGTTTGCAAACAAACAGGTATGTGTGTTCCATACCCAGCCAATGGCGAATCTGCATATGGCGATCCGCGAATGTCATGTTTAGAAAGTAGAAACCGTCCTGGCATTTCGTCATTCACTTGAACTCGATATCTCTTTTTTCATTCCAAACAGCATAACTCCAATCACAAATTAAATAACATTAATATAAAAAAGAAACTTTTAACAACATTCGTGACATAAGCAAATATTTAAATCCTGATGTGAAGTTCCGTACGGTTGGGTGAACACAATTACGAATTCAAAATCGTAATTGTATTCACTCAATTCCAATCATCAATTGATACTTTAACATGCATTGATACTTTAACATACATTTTAGTGATACTTTAACATACATGCCTGGTGTTGGCTTAGCGGTTAGGGTGCCGGCTTGGGATCCTAGGATCCTGGGTTCGAATCCCGGTCGATCGCTGAATTAACGCCAGGGGGTTTGACTCAGCCTTTCATCCTTCCGAGGTCGGCAAATTGAGTACCAGCTTGCTGGGATGAATGATCCCGGTGTGTACCCCGATTTAGAGTAGGTACACCGTATCCCTGCGTGTCGTAAGAGGCGACTAAGGGTTGGTGTCAGGAAGGGCATCCGGCCATAAAAGCATTGCCTCAAACAGGGAACCATGATTGTCACGCTTTAGCGGGGAAAATGGCCTTAAAAACGATCATTCATTCATTCATTCAATTGATACTTTAACAAAACAATTGACACGATTAACGTTTAACGATTTAACATTACGATTGAATGACAGTTGTATTGGGATATTATCAAACCCGCGCATTGCCGTCATCTGTCCACTTCCGCATTCACAGCAGGTTCATAATTGTCATCAAAATCCAAACAGTATTTGTATAATTTCAACAAGTCAGGAGACGACGATGGTTCACAAGCGAGCGGTATTCAATGACAAAGCTCAAAACCGACATTGAAAATATATAAATAGGAATGTATTATCTGTTTTGAGACTAGTTAGCTACACAATACCTAAAATTCGGTTCGATTCCGACAACTTTGAAAATTTGACTTTTGTGACCTTCAAAGGTCAAAGGTCGAAGATTCTGAAATTTGTTGGAAAACTTGTATTTCATGATGTATGTGATAATATAAAAACATGTATGACATTTCACCCTATCAGGAAGTGAACAATGTAATAAAACCATCAAAAATTGACTTTTACTAAATTTCGTGACCTTGTGACCATGACCTTGGGGCGAAAATGAAAAATCGAGCTCTATAGGGCTACACACATGACATTGGCTTAACCAAATACCGAAACCCCTGTCGGATTCCACCAAACCCCTCGGAGAAGATGTAGCTTGAACTCGAGTACCCCCTAAAAAGACATCTTTTTCGGGCGTGGCTCCGCCCACAATGGGCGCAATACGCCCACTCTAGGCAGGACACAACTCGATCATGATATCAACCTCCCACCCAAGTTTCATCAAGATCGGATGATATCATCGGGTAGTTATGCTGCGGACAGACAGACAGACAGACACACACCCATGACGAATATAGTGGTCACTCTGTTTGATAACTCGTGAACCAATAAAAGCCACATCACTGTTCATATTGGTAAATATTATTCCATCGTGTTTGGAAAAACTGGAAAATTGGAAAAATTGGAAAAACAATATAGCCTATTTTACTCCAGGGAGTCCCAGGATTACCCACCCAAAATATCGTTGCGATCGGTTCAGCCGTTTTTGCGGTACCTGGGAATGGACAGACAAACAGACGGACATTTGGTGAATTATAGTAAGATTAGACTCTGATCTTGCTGCTCTCAGTTGTTTCAACCCGCAATATATCGGGCAATCAAGATTACAATTTGACAGACAGTAGATTAACGATGATTGAATTGAATTTTTATTTTAAAAATCTTTTTGTGGCAGAGAGGTAAAATCTACTGAACTTGTGTGAATGGATGGCAGGGTGCTGGAGACAGTTTTGTGGGGGCATTGGCTTTTTATTTGGCTCGGCGTCCAGATCTCGAGCTCGTCGAAATAGCCCGACGAGCCTGCATGGTTGCAGCAGTCAGTGTCACAGCAAGAGGCACGCAGAGCAGTTATCCCTACCGCTCAAGTCTTCCTGATGTCCTCTTTTGAAATGTATGGCTGTATTTTTATATATTTAATTATTGTCCATCATGAGAAATGGCTTAATCTCTAACATCTTGCTTGAAGAAGGTTGTTTGTTATTAATGCAATTACAAAAGAGAATCCGTTTCCTTTTTACTTCTTTTTTTTGTTTCCATATCTTAATAGTTGAAGATTGTTGTTTTGTCTCCCTTACCCCCATGATTGACCCTTCCAGTGTTTTAACAGCTTTTGGCTACCAACTATCAATCTGCTTTTGTCGTCTACCTCAGTTTACCAACTGCCTCACTCACTTTTTTTATAATAACAACTTGAGCAAGCCTGAGGAAGTATAATGGAAGGTGATGGAGTCATATTACCATCACTCTTGCAGATATTTGCCGATAGTGACTCCTGTACTGCAGCATCACACTTTTGGGAAGGAGGCTCTTGTGTATTCTTCTTTATTTTTGAATAGTCTTTTATTGACCAATGATCACTGCACATAATTAGTTGATCATAATTGATGGACTTCATATACACCCTTGTGACTCATCATTCCTTGATCACGTGGAACTTTCTTGATCATCATCACCACCATGTATACGCTCGTTGTACCAAATCTGTGAATGCCAGTTCTCCCATACATTTTACCTCATGTATGTCATTCCTTATTTATGGTTTTGTTTTTGGTTTTTTTTTTTTTTTTTTTAATGGTTTTGTTTCCACCTTCCCCCATGCCCCAATCTCATGAACTGTACTAGTAGTTATGCTTCCGGACCGACAGGATTGCCTAAAGGAACGCCTGCTGTCTAACCTGGGTTGGAATCCCGACCCAGCTATAAACTGTCATCTCGGTGTTTCACAGGTAAGGTGATTCATCAATGTGTGTGCTGTCCCTCGGATGGACGTTGCACTGGGAGTCCTGTCTGCCGGCATTTGTTGCTGCATGTTAAAGATCCCACAGTGGCCTTCACGAAAATATGGGAGCTATGCATTCTGTTACGTGGTCCTCCCGGTGACTACCTGGTCTCGGTGAGCCCCGGACCGTGAGAGGAACTCCGCCAGAAAGATCTATGATTTATACGCTTTCGTAACGCAATCAATATGAACTCCAGTCAATAAGAAACCCCACACCAAGGATCCGGAGTAATCAATAATATATTCCCCCAAGGAATCAACCACCATCAACAATCAACAATCAATATTACAAAGATGGCCATCTTACATATGTGTCCCCCCCTGTCCCCACTCACGACCACTTGGGTCACTGTCCCTCAGAATGTCTCTCTTCTCCGCACACGGGCGGTTGAACGAACCCCGGGCGGACGTGCTCCAAATGTGCACGTCTCGTACCGGGGACAGCTGCTGCAGCGCCCACCTTCTTACCAAGCAACGGGGCAAAACCAAGCGCGGCTTGCAACGCGCGCGAGGCCCAAGGTGCGACCCGTACGCGTCCTTGTAGACGGTGAGGCGAACTGTGCCGTTTTTCTCGTTGGAGGTATTGACTTATTTAGGGTTGGTTTTCTAAGGCTGTAGGCCGCACCTCATTTTGTCAAATAAAGTGGTATTCGGGTGGTTCCGGTATTTGGGACCGCAGGGACGGAAAGTGCAGGTACGGGGTGCTTGGCACTCCCCAGCCGGCCCGCTCTGAAGGTTCGGATCGGGACACCGGGATTCATTCCGGTCGCCCGGTCGGCCCTGAGGTGGGGGTGCGGGGCCTGTCACGGAACGTCAAAACAAACGGCCTGCCGGGGCCGCCCAAAAGTCGGGCGTGAGGGGCGCGTCCACTAATGGAACGCCTCTCGCTTCCCAGATCGAGGGCCACGTGGTCAGGAGAACCTCGTCCCTTCTGGTTGCCCTGCCGTCCCGCCGTGGGCGCTGGCAGGGTGTACTTCAAACTAAGCTTAAGTGTCAAGTGTTAAGTTCCTCCTTGCCCTCGCAAGGGAAAGGCTAGGGTCAAGCTCTTCCAAATTTCCAAACACTAGGAATCGGACATCTCAAATTAATTAATTAATTTGTTAACACATCTCAGTCGCCCGCGACCTCTCTAGCGCGGGCGTCGAACCAGTTCATTCCCGGTGCGGCCGGGCCGAATATCGGCCCGGACGTGGCTGAAGCCATTGATCCCGCCGTAGCCCGCTAACGCGTAGGCTCGCGCGTCCCCGGTCCGCCTGGGCTCCGCGGGTGCCCTACCGTGCCCGGCACTGCTGATCTCTCTTGCTTCCGGGAGTAGGTGCCCGGGGACGGAGTTCGCTGTCTAAACATGGTAGCGCTAGGCCAGTGGGACCGCCGGGACCCACGTGCACTCACAAGTTGTTCTGCGCGTGGGCGGCAGTATCAGACTGGGGCGCCCAAACGCTCCCCGGCTAAAGTTCATCCTGAAAGCGCCCACATTGTGCGGACAAACCAAGTCAAGGGCCACGTGGTCAGGAGAACCCGGGTGACACCGTCACAATTTCGGTCTTCGAGGCCGGCCGATAGGCACGTCCGCTTGGTTCCGTGCACGAACCCACGGCGACTTGACGTGTAAATGGGTAATTACCCCGCCCAGGTAACTCCTCTCGCCAGACGGGCTTTCAAACGCAGCGTTCCCCACGCTGCTCAATATCGATACCGCTCTTCTCGGCGCTGGGCGAGGAAGAAGAAGAGAATCGCCGCTTCTCCCGGACCTCGTGTCTTTTCTTCTTCCGTTTCCGGTCTCCTTTTCCCCAGAAGGGCTCCTGACCCTTTAATCACAACAACCTTTAATCGACTACACATTAATAAGCAAAGACCTGAATAGTAATTCACATAAATCCGTAACAACACCTCTCGATGATTGTTTATTAATTGGGCAGTGGAATACAAAAATGTAGAGATCTTCACAAGTCATTCATACATTTCATTCATTCATTCACACCTAAAAGGAGAATTATGCATTGGTCACATGGATTTTCACAAGTTATTGTGAATATCATTCTTGGAGAGCAGAATATATTTTTGAAAGACAAGTGATCAGATAAGTTGGTGCTTGGGCCTCAATATAAATAACCTGCTGGAAGCCCGTACCACGATATGAAAATAAAAAGAAGCCTTTTATTCTTGTGCTGGTTGAAAGAGCTAAATTTAGGCAGTTATAATTTTCCCATAGGTTTGGATAACTTTTAAGCAACGGCTGCGTTGGTGTCACTTTTACATAATTTATTGTCTCAAAGGAGCATTTCCGTGTTTCAGGGTAGAACAGACAGACAGCATGAGCCCATTAAAATACTGCATAGAGTACTGTATTTTGAGATTCCAAAATCATCATATTTCTTAACAGCAAATAAAATAAAATAAATTATATTTGGGCGCATTCGAAGCAGTGGTCTGTTGCCTTACGGCTTACACACAGCGCAGGTTCAATTTTTGGTCTGATTGAAAAAATAATTTTTCCATAGGTTTGGATTGATTTTAAACAACATTTCCTGAATAATTTCTTTCTCCTCGAGCAGCGTTTGTGTTTCAGGGTGGGACAGACAGACAGACGCATTAGCCTACTATATACCTGCTGTCTAACCTGGGTTCAAAAAGACAGAAAGTACACATGGAAGCCCACAGAATCTTGTTTCTCACAGTCTGAGAGTCCTTTAGGTGCTTTTTTGCAAACTCCAAGCGGGCTTTCATGTGTCTTTCACTGAGGAGAGGCTTCCATCTGGCCACTCTGCCATAAAGCCCAGATCGGTGGGGTGTTGCAGTGATGGTTGTCCTTCTGGAAGTTTCTCCCATCTCCACACAGGATCTCTGGAGCTCAGCCACATAGACCATCGGGTTCTTGGTCACCTCTCTTACCAAGGCCCTTCTCCCCCAATTGCTCAGTTTGCCCGGGCGGCCAGCTCTAGGAAGAGTCCTGGTTGTTCCAAACTTCTTCCATTTAAGAATTATGGAGGCCATTGTGCTCCTGGGAACCTTCAATGCAGCAGAGATTTTTTTGTAGGCTTCCCCAGATCTGTGCCTCGACACAATCCTGTCTCTGAGCTCTGCAGACAGTTCCTTCGACCTCATGGCTAGGTTTTTGCTCTGATATGCATTGTCAGCTGTGAGACCTTATATACACAGGTGTGTGCCTTTCCAAGTCATGTCCAATCAATTGAATTTACCACAGGTGGACTCCAATCAAGGTGTAGAAACATCTCAAAGATGATCAAGAGAAATGGGAGGCACCTGAGCTAAATTTCAAGTGTCATAGCAAAGGGTATGAATACTTATGTCAATGTGATATTTCAGTTTTTTCTTTTTAATAAATTTGCAAAACTTTCTAAAATCCTGTTTTCTCTTTGTCATTATGGGGTATTGAGTGCAGATTGATGAGGGAAAAATGAATTTGAACGATTTCAGCAAAAGTCTGCAACATAACGAAATGTGAAAAAAGTGAAGGGGTCTGAATACTTTCTGAATGCATTGTGTGTGTGTGTGTGTATATATATATACACATATACACACACACACACACACACACACACACACACACACACACACACACACACACACACACACACACACACACACACACACACACACACATGTGCTGTGTATAAGGTAACAGACCACTGCTTCGAATGCTCCCAAATATATTGTAACGAATGTGGAAACGTTACAATGTGAACGTTACAAAAGTACGGTAACACCCTGTTAATGTAAATAATGGTCGCAGTCGGCGTCATAGTTAATTGCATGAAACTTATACGCAGGTCACGATATATCTTTTAAATAGTGTATTTCCTTATTCCATGTAGGCTAAATATGTGTTTTCCCACTAGATTGACTTTGCATTGTATCAAACAAAATAAGCGTAGGCCCTTCCAATTTCCCCAAAACCTCCCTTCCAATTGCCTTCCGCATTTTGGCCGGTTTTCTTCAAACCACCATTGGCCACGAGGTAGGGTTGGGGAAGAAAGGCGTGTCTCCACCTCGTCATAAGAGGGAAGGAGTGAACCAGCCCTAACAGCCAATCAACACCGCGGTGAGTGACCCGGTAGGCGTGCCCTCGGAGTCGGCGGCTTGATTTCGCTCGAGGTGATAAAAGCGACTGTAAGGGACTGCTTTAGGAGAGGCCTTGAGAGATGACCCTGGGAGATGAGCAAAGAGACTGCACCAAGAGGCGGTGAGATGCGAAACGCTCCAAGCCAAAGAGGAGAGGTACTCGGCAAGGAAACCAGCTTTGGAGAGACGCGCTGAAAGGAGAGAGACGGCCCCACCCCAAGAAGAGGAGCAGGTGTGCCGAACCAGCGCGTGACGTCTACCGCAGCGGATACACGACAGAGGGTTTCCCGCCAAAACCGCGAGGAATTGCGAACTGCGGCCTCCCGACCTTGCCTCCCTCTCAAGCAATCCATCTAAAGCCTCACCTGCCTGCATTATCCCCTGTGTAAGTGTGAACGTCCTGTCCTACTCGTTGTCTTGGGGCTAAGTAAAAATGAATAGTGTAAGTTAACGATTCGCTGTGTTACTGCTTCTTCCATCCATTGCTTGTGTGTGTATAATAAAATCTGTTCTTCCTCCGTATTCTTCTTCTTCTTCTTTTTCATTCTCTTTCGGTCACTTTAGAGATTTCCCGATTGAATATCTGTGGGGCGATCTGGTCAACGTCGGGTGGAATCGGGTTTTAATCGGGGAGTAACTGTTCGGACGCGGTTAAATACACCACCGCTCGGTCAAAATAACATCTAAAAGCCGCGTCTGTAACATTTGGTAGTCAGGAGTGGGGATTTGGAACCCTGGACCAAATTTTGGACACCAAATTGTACAAATCGTCTGTAACAATTGGTGTCGAGGAGTTGGATTCGGACCTGGGACTGAATTTGTTAGGCCCAAATTTTGGAACACCAATTGTACCATTAGGGTAACAATTGGTGTTGGGAAGTAGAATTCGATCCGGAGCGCGTTTCACGCGCTCGAAATTATAACGGCGAAATTTGATTTTGTTTTACGAAAATATAAAACCCGAATTTTGAGATCGCGCCATGGACAATCAAGGCGATCGGATGTCGGTGGGAGAGATAGACAGGGTGGAATCGACCCAGGACCTCGGGGAAATGTATGTGGAGGATAGGGAGGAGGAGAAAAATAGCAATGTGGTTGCGGAAGTATCAGACGCGCAAAGTGGCGTCCTCACGCACGTGGGTGAAGCGGCACCAAATTTTGCCGCGACCATAGCAGCGCCGCTGGTGGATTCGAACCTTTTCCTCCTGCAAATGAGGGCCCTTATGGAACAAATGAGTGAGCAAATGAGGGCGGATAGTGAGCGATTGGAGGGCCAAATAGGGGTAATGGGGAACCGGATGGATGCTCAGAGTGAGCAATTGGGAGTAATGAGGGACGAAGCGAGGGGTACCGGTGAGGGATTAGACAAGAAATTTGGGAAGTTCGACAATAATTTTGAGGAGTTAGACAAGAAATTTGGGAAGTTAGACAATAATTTTGAGGGGTTAGACAACGGGATAAAAGAGGTAAAGAATGGGTTAACGGGGGTGGAAAACAGAATGGCTGCCCAGGAGAATCAGTTAGAGGGGGTGAAAAATGGGTTAATGGGGTTAGAAAATAGGATGGAGGACAAATTGCGGGAAATAGGGGAACAATCTGCCAGGGAAATCAAACAAATGGGAGAGCAGATAGAGGAGGTGAAAATCGGGGTAGAAACCAAACTGGATGCTCAGAGGGATGAATTGGGACAGATGAGGGTGGCATCTACAAAAGAGATGGAGGAAATACGACGAGGGGTAAGTGAGGAGGTTTCGGGGCTACGCGAGGAGGTAAAGCGAGGTGAGAAGCGTATGGAGAAAGAAGTGAGGAATAATACGGCTAAGTTACAAGGGGGAATAGAAGATCTGACGGAGGAGGTGGAACAGCTGACGGAGGGACAAAAAGAACTAGTGGAGCAGGTTCAAAAGAACACTGCGGTACTAGGAGGGTTAAAGGCGACACAAAAAGAAATTAAAAACGAATTAATAGCGACGCAGAGGCAATGTCAGATGGTACGGGAGGAACTGACAATGAGGGTGGACGAGGTGACAGAGATAATGGAGACAAAGGACCGGCAGGTGAGGATGCACATAGAGACGGTCACGGTAGCCCTAGAGGACGAACTTGAGGAGACGCACCGAGAAATAAAAGAGGTTAAACAAAAACTAGAGGAAGTGGAAGAAGAGGTGAGTGAAATTAAGAAGGGACGGACAGAAACTAAGAGAGAAATCCAGGAGGAGGTAATGGAATATGTACAAGGTCTGTGTTCAAATCATGATGAGGTGCTCACTAACCAAATAAAAAGTTTGCAGGTGGCAAAGGAGGCGCGGAGACGAAGTACGGAGGTGAGTGGCAATGTATATGATGTGAGGAAAGCTTCAGTCGGCTTGGGGATTGGTTTGGATCCGGGTGTTCGTGAAAGGCCGTTGGTGAAGTGTGTGACAGGTCAGGTGTGCGAAAAAAGAGGTGTGCGAGAATGTCCGACCATGGGGTGTGTGAGGAAAAAGTGCACGCCGCGGAGTGAGTGTGCCGTCAAGAGTGAGTTGGTCGAAGCGCGTGTGCGAGGGGGTACATGGAAGCGCGGTGTGGTGAGTTACGGAGGAAGTAACGAGAGAGTGTACACCTGTGGTGAGTGTTACAGAGGATGTAACGAGAGAGTGTACACCTGTGGTGAGTGTTACAGAGGATGTAACGAGGAAGTGTACGCCTGTGGTGAGTGTTACAGAGGATGTAACGGGAGGGTGTGCGCGAGAAAGGTGTGTAACGGACGGGTGCATGAAGAAAGAATGTGCCGTCGAGAGTAAGGTTGAGTGCGCGGTCAAGAATGGAGGTGAGAGTAGTGAGAGTGAAACGGAGCGTGAGTTGGTTGACAGGTGAGCGAGGATGCACACCTGGAATGGTAGAGCGTGTGTGGGAAGGCACATTTGAGTTGGTGGTGAGGCACGTGGTTGGGTGTGCGAATGAGAGCACACCTGTGATTGTCACAGAGGAAGTGACCGAGGAGGGGGCGCGAAGAGGTGTGTTGGTGAGGTGTGCGACCAACGAATGTGTGCCAAAGTGTTCGGTGGTCGGGTGTGTGACCAAGTCGGCGAGCGGAATGAGTGTACCGAAGTGTGTAAGGAAAGGTACGAGGAGAATGGGAACAGCTGCATGTATGAGCAAGAAAGGGGTAGCGTATGCATGTAAGCGTCCAGGTGAAGCGTCGACGGTAACCGGTTTAGCGGTTAGGGCGACTTATAGCCGAATCGGGCCCTCGGTGCGCGTCGGGCAGCTTCACGTGCCGCGAGGACCAGCGGGGATCCGAACCACGGCGGTTTCGAAAGAACCGCCGTACGCGATCCGCGCTGTGCCTCGCTTGGAACGGCCACGTCCGGGCTCCACTGGGCGGAGCGGGCAGCTGGATAGGAAGGGTCGTTATGGCGACCACGTTTTGTTGAGACGTGCCGGCAGGTCGAGATCGGGACATTGGATGGCTCCACGCCGAGGTGGTGCGTGGGATCTCGGCCCGGGTAAGCCCCCGCCCCTGCCCCGAATGCGGGACGCATCCAGCCCCCGGCACAAAAGAATCCGCGTTCATTGCTCGGCTGTACGAAGCCGGGCTGTAGACGTGAATTGGCGCACCGAGAGGATGTAATAAGTAGACGGGTGATGGTAATAGTGATAGTGAATTGATACGAAATTTCGAAAGGTGGGTAGAATTGGCAGTAAATGGAAAATCTTTGAATTGGTTGGAATCTGGACGAACAAAATTGATAGTGAGAGACCCCCGATGTGGTGGGATGGCAAATCCACCATCCCTCACAGGTGGGGGCAAATGCGCAATAGTTTATGGGGTGGCTATGACAACCGAGCCAGGGAGGGCTTGGATAATTGTAGGGATCTAGCGAAGATGACATTAGGTAACGTTAAGTTTAGTTAGTGACTGATACCTGTAGTGGGGACGCAGGTAGATTAGTGTGGATTATAATGACGTGGGAGCGCAATAGTTTAAAGGGACGACTGGGAAGCGCAAGTTTCAGAGGGGAGTAGTTAGCTGAGATGATGCCGTGTGTGTGAGGATTGAACAGGTGAGAATGGAACAGGTGTGATTGCACAGGTGTGCAACTGAACAGGTGTGTGGAGCAGTGTATGAGGGAGTAGTGGTGATTGCGTGTTGTGTTGACCAAATGGTCCAGGAAGAAAGGAGGGTGCAGGTGGCACCAGGTGTGAGGGCACAGGTGTGCAACAACAGGTGTATGTGGCTGTGTGGAATAAATGGTAGTGTGGAATATCTGGAGTATTGGAATGGATGGTCGTGGAGTGAGAATGGTGGAAATTGTGGAGTGGAGTGGATGGTGCGAAGGTGTGAATGGGGGAATAGTGGACCCCCATCACGGATACCCGGGGCGGGTAGTGTAAGTGTTAGGTAGAGGGTACAGGTAAATTGTGGTTGGATATTGGCATCTGTGGTGCGGGTGACAGAATGGTATTTGGATGGGTGCATTAGTGTTGTGGAAATGGCTGGGCGTGTAGCCTGTTAGTGTGTGTAGTTGTTTGGGCGCTCCACCACTGTGAGGATGTCGGCCAGGTGAGGCCGCAGGTGGGCTCTGGGAGCCGGTAGTAGTTGTTGTGGATGGGGCCCGAGGATCCGGAGGACGGACCCGGGTAGCCCAGTGCCAGAGGGCACCATGGGGTGACAGAGCCAGGGGAGGGGCTGTCCCCAGTTAGTTAGGTTAGGGTGAGGAGCTAGGTAAGCTCGGGTGGCAACTACAGTGGTGGAGGTGTGCAGGTGGGTAGACCTGTTGGGAGAGCGAGACGTCGCAGCCCAGAAATTGTGCGAGGGCACCGGGAGATGAATCGGGGGAGTGAGACCCCAAATTGAGAAGCACCACAGTTTGGTCAATGGGAATTGGTTATTAGAACCCATAGTGTAAGTTGGCCAATGGATTGGCAGGGAGAGACCCCGGGTAGTGTAAAGTGTGTTAAAGTCATTTAGAGGATAGTTAGGATGAAGGATCTCCTCGCACCATCTGCATCCACTCACCTGAGGTGACAGGTACTCCACACCATGCCATGTTTTGATTATTTTTTATGATGCAAATGTTTGGATTGTGAGACGCATCATGACGTGGGTGTGACATTGTGCGTAATTCCATCTCTGACTCCTTATGAGGATTGATGATGAATTGGTGATGGCAAATTTTGAAGTAAAGGGATTGTGGAGACGAATTTGGTATAGGGGAAATATGGGGAAGACGTGACAGTAGTGACGAATTTGTAAATGGGTAGATTTTTGTACATATGGGGTAAGGGTAGGGTAGGTGACGGGGGTGACGTATGGTAGGGACGAGCTTTCTCACTTCGCCCTCCGTACGCATTTCGCCTTGCATTGCCTTATTGACGTGTACCCTTGTGACCTTACCCCTCGCTCAATTGTCTTTCTTTTGTCTCCCACATGACCTGTGCGCCATTGGGTGCCGATGGGAGCGTGCGTGAGGTGGCCATTGTGTGCCCGAGATTCCCAGAACCAGCATGCATTGCGTTGATGTACCACTGTATGGACCGCTGTTCTGCGGCCAAGTACCACTTGATGGACCCCAGGTTCTGGGGCAGGGCACCTCTGTTGGAGACCGGCCATAGTGGCCAGGGAATCTTGCTTGCGGACCTCGGTAAGGTGGCACCTATGCCAAACAGGTGGACCACCCTTAGTTGGCCCCTGGGGCCCTAAATAAAAATGGACACAAGTTGTGCTTTTTATTATTTCCAACTAGGCCGCATGAAGCCAGAAGACGTCGGGAAGAACATCGGCCCAGCAGAGAAAGAGAAGACCACCACCAGTTGTTTTGTTGTGTTTATTATGAACCATGGTGACTGCGCACCGGATGGTGCTTTTGGGTGCTTTGTGGTGTTTGGTGCTTTTGGGTGCTTTGGTGGTATTGGTACTGGTGCATCGATGCAATGCGTGCTGTCTCCTCCCTCCCAACAGGAATTTCTTTCTCTTGTTCCCTAACAAGAAAAAAAAAAAAAAAAACACAGGTCCTGGGTTGCGTTGTAAATAAGAAATCACGTCATTGTAAATAATGCTCCCCACAGTAAATGTATAGTTTGAGAATAATTCCGTAATTCGGTTAGCTGTGGGCTTGAGTCTGTTAGACAGGATGCAATGCAATAGGGGGACATACTTATTTGTGTTTTAAGATTGTCACACTCAGGGTCAGGTTAATTGTAGAGGGAATTACACCTACGTGTCACACTAAGTTAAAGTTTAATAGGCCCGAGCACGGACCTGAAGAAAGGAGGGTGCCGTGTAACGAATGTGGAAACGTTACAATGTGAACGTTACAAAAGTACGGTAACACCCTGTTAATGTAAATAATGGTCGCAGTCGGCGTCCTAGTTAATTGCATGAAACTTACACGCAGGTCACGATATATCTTTTAAATAGTGTATTTCCTTATTCCATGTAGGCTAAATATGTGTTTTCCCACTAGATTGACTTTGCATTGTATCAAACAAAATAAGCGTAGGCCCTTCCAATTTCCCCAAAACCTCCCTTCCAATTGCCTTCCGCATTTTGGCCGGTTTTCTTCAAACCACCATTGGCCACGAGGTAGGGTTGGGGAAGAAAGGCGTGTCTCCACCTCGTCATAAGAGGGAAGGAGTGAACCAGCCCTAACAGCCAATCAACACCGCGGTGAGTGACCCGGTAGGCGTGCCCTCGGAGTCGGCGGCTTGATTTCGCTCGAGGTGATAAAAGCGACTGTAAGGGACTGCTTTAGGAGAGGCCTTGAGAGATGACCCTGGGAGATGAGCAAAGAGACTGCACCAAGAGGCGGTGAGATGCGAAACGCTCCAAGCCAAAGAGGAGAGGTACTCGGCAAGGAAACCAGCTTTGGAGAGATGCGCTGAAAGGAGAGAGACGGCCCCACCCCAAGAAGAGGAGCAGGTGTGCCGAACCAGCGCGTGACGTCTACCGCAGCGGATACACGACAGAGGGTTTCCCGCCAAAACCGCGAGGAATTGCGAACTGCGGCCTCCCGACCTTGCCTCCCTCTCAAGCAATCCATCTCAAGCCTCACCTGCCTGCATTATCCCCTGTGTAAGTGTGAACGTCCTGTCCTACTCGTTGTCTTGGGGCTAAGTAAAAATGAATAGTGTAAGTTAACGATTCGCTGTGTTACTGCTTCTTCCATCCATTGCTTGTGTGTGTATAATAAAATCTGTTCTTCCTCCGTATTCTTCTTCTTCTTCTTTTTCATTCTCTTTCGGTCGCTTTAGAGATTTCCCGATTGAATATCTGTGGGGCGATCTGGTCAACGTCGGGTGGAATCGGGTTTTAATCGGGGAGTAACTGTTCGGACGCGGTTAAATACACCACCGCTCGGTCAAAATAACATCTAAAAGCCGCGTCTGTAACAATATATATATATTTAAATATATATATATAGTAGGCTAATATATATATATATCTCGAACTTGCCTCCTATTCATCAATCTTGTCAAAACCAAGGACCAACTGAGATACGTCGAGCACCAATGTGTTTTCATCTTTGGTTTTGATGGGCATATTGAACTGGAGGCACACAAAAGACACTGTTCAATGAGCAGGGATTGAATGAATGTACCTACAATGCAATCAAGGAATCTACAGCGTAAAGGATCTGCTGCTGCCCTTTTATAAATTATACATGCAACCCAGACACAACATATGCTGTGGGAAGTGGGGGGGGGGGGGGCGGTAATGGGGGGTGTGACTGCCCAAGTGGCATTATATCCCAGCCTGAAGATGAAACGTACTCATACGGGGAGTGCAAGAGAAGGAATACTGTCATGGGTGTGTAACACCCCATGAGTAGTTAGGCAGAAGTGTGCAAGTGGCACAGTGCATGCTGTGGATGCAGTGAACTGGAGGTAGGGGCACGTCCTTGGTGCAGGATGAAACGAGGCACCACTTGAGGGTCGTTAATTCTTTGTCAGTGGAAAGTGGTTTACCAGGAAATCCGCATTTTCCAATTTATTCAACCAACATGATTAGCACAATGTTTTGTCAGGTTTCCCACAATGCACCTCTGCTGCTATAATCCCTTTCCCAAATCCTCCCTCGTTCAATTGCTCTCCTCCTCAGAATCCCCTTCAGGTGGATAAATATTGAATCGTAAGTGGTGAACCTCCCACGTGTGTGTCCTGCCTGTGCCTGGAAGATTTGTTGTGGATTTATTTCTTTCACCCCATGATTGTGGAGTTCTGGGAAGTTATTTCACAACTTCTTACTATAACGGAGCAAACATGGATGTTACCGAAACTCCAAAATGGACATTTAACAATTATTGGGCCTATGTAGAGGTTCCAAACCTGGTTCTACCTCTGGTTCCAAACCCCAAAGCTCACCTTAAGTGGCCACCCAATGCCAGTAAATGTGCACATCCTTCAGCCTTCCTCCGATGCACATACTCCAGGATGTACTCCGGCCTGAGCTCCGATAAACCCCGGGGCCTGGTAAGGTCCATGAGCCTGGCTTTGAGTACCAAAGCGTAAAATATGACAAAAATTATAAAGTGCATTTCCAAGAATGTGCCACAGCACATTGCCCACCGAAGGTAGTCCGAGAAGGGTACTCCGACCCGCAAGGTGGTGCTTGCTAATATGTCCAGAGTATCATGTAAATAAAATATTTAATTTAAATTTGGCAAATAATGTATAATCCATGGTGCTCTAACACCCCCAGCCTATAACCAGCTGTTGTGATGTATAACAGGAAACGGTTGAGTGAGAATGAGAACCCTGAGAGTGAGATTGGTGAAAAGAACAAGCATGCGCTGAGTGGTCCTCGTAACTTCCAGACAGTGAAGGTGAATCCAATTTAAATACTCGTGAAAGTGTCACCCCATGGGGTATTTCTGGGGACAGTAAAGATGACTAGAGACAGATGGCTTTTCGTGATGTTATAAAATAGAAATGGAAACGAAGCACGAGACGGACCTGTCTGCGATTTGAGTTTCCCAAAGATCTGAAAACGACTCCCAAGATTTCAATAAGCATCAAATTAGTGTCCTTAGACTTTTTTGTACACAATGTCGAGGCTCATGGAAAAGCTATAACATAGAACGGATAATGACGCAACAGAACAAAATGAACAGTACAAAGAGTGAGAGGGCACAATAGCAGGGTTGGGGGACAAAATATAGGGAGACTTGGACAAATGAGGGGTAAGGGAGGATGCATGGGGTGGACAAGATGGACACATAAGCAAACATAGGAGGGACAGGCTGGAAATTTGAGAGGAGGTGAGCTAGGGAGTGACGGGGTGGGGGATGGGTGTAAGTGGTGGGTAAATAAGATGATGCTTTTGGATGAGGGTTCATGGACTTAGCAGAATCAGAATATGAGAGATCTGTGAAAGGTTGAACCTGAAATTAAAGGATATTTAACAAAGATTATGGGCTTGTGGGATGGCCTAGAGCAGTGGTTCCCAAACCTTTTTGGTGGCGACCCTGAATGCAATCTTGTCCTGGCCTGGTGACCCTAAATGCTGTACATGCAATGGTAATGACCTATCATTTTGATACGTTGTGTTTATTCACATCGTTTTATTGAATTAATTACCAACACATAATGGTTTTCAAAGAGTTTTTAATTGGACAAAATGAAAAACTAACTTACATGAAAATGAGACTTTATTACACAATCAAAGATTTTGTCAGTGGCTGCCGTGATACTGCTTCATGTTGTGGGTAACTAAGCTCTAAGTAAACGCTAAGTTTGGTTTTATGTTGATGGACAGAGCACAACGCAAGTCATGCTGAGGATCTACTCGGTGATTGAAAACAAACCCAGAGTTCCCATGAGATGCATTTATATATATATATATATATATTTTTTTTTTTTGCTTTTTTTTTTTTTTTTTTTTTGTATACAAGATCGAGGCTCGTGAAAGAGCGAACATTAATCACACAGAAAGACAAACCGACACATAAAACATATAACATAGGGAGCGGTAGACAAGATGGGGAGAGAGGGGGAAGGACACAAACACAACATTTGAGAGCAGGGACCGAGAGACATGGAGACATCGAGAGATCTGAGAGAGGGCGAGGGCTTTGGGGGGTGGGGGGGGGGCGTGGGAAGGGGGCAGTGGGAGAGGTATAAAACATATGGACACTGCCAGGACTTCCAGGAAAGAAGTTGGAATTTCAAACAAGGTGGATCTGGGGTGAATTAGCGGGGGTAGAAAAGATCAAGGTTTTGGATGGGGGAAGATAAGAGATGGTGGTGAACAGCTGTTTTAAAGACCTGGAGGGAGGAGTGGGATTGAAGGGAGTGAGGGAGTTTGTTCCAGAGGCGGGAGAAAAGAGGAATGAAAGAGTGAAGGTGAACGGAGAGCCGAGATTTCGGCAGTTTAACCATCAGAGGGTTGCTGGCAGATCTTGTGCGACCTGTAGGAATATTTGGGGGACAGAGCACAGAGAGAGCTGGGGGTGCAAGGCCGGAGAGGAGTCGGTAGAAGACAGAAAGACCACCTACCTGCCTGCGGTGAGTGAGTGAAAGGCCCTCAGAGATAGCTTCATCGCGGGAGATTCCAATAATTCTGAAAGCTTTGGTTTCAACAGCGTGAAGCCGAGCTAGGTGTGAGGCAGGAGCACCGGCCCATAGGGGAGAACAGTATTCCATTGAGCTGCGGATGAAAGCCTTGTATGTGGTGAGGAGCTCAGGTGTGCCGAGGAAGGACTTCGCACGACGGAGGATGCCCAGTCGGCGACTGGCTTTGGAGGCCAGCTTGGAAATGTGGTTTTCCCAAGAAAGATCATGGCAGATAGTGAGACCCAAAATCTTGAGCGACAGAACTTCTTGGAGAGGATTGTTGAGAAAGTAGATGGGAGGGTTGTCCAGTCGATCTTTTCGGAGAGACATAGTAAGAGTGTGAGATTTGTCAGGATTGAAAGACATGTTCCACTTGTTTGACCAGTCTGTGATTTTGTCCAGGTCTTCAGAGAGTGAGGAGGCAGCAGACTGCCGATCTGAGGGAAGAGGAATGGAGCGGCAGAGAGTGGAGTCATCAGCAAAGAGATAGAGAGGATTTTCGAGAGAGTCAGAGAGATCATTGATGAAGACCAGAAAAAGCACGGGGCCCAGAACACTGCCTTGGGGAACTCCAGCCTGAACAGGAAGAGGAGATGAGAGAAACCCATTCAGGGCCACACGTTGACGACGACTAGAGAGGAAGTCCGCCAGCCATGCGTGGAGATTTCCATGGATACCAAAGGAGGAGAGTTTGGTGAGCAGAGCGGGGTGCCAGACCGTGTCGAAGGCACGTGATATGTCGAGGGAGACAGCTCTAATTTCCTGTTTGGCATTTAGGACCTCCATCCATTGTTGAGACAGCAGAAGCAGCATGTCCAGAGTAGAGTGACCTGGTCTGAAACCAAATTGATGATCAGAGATCAAGCCATTGGAGAAGAGGAAAGATTTCATATCAGAAGCAATGATGGATTCCATGACTTTGCTGATAATTGGGAGAAGGCTGATTGGTCTGTAGTTGCTAGGATCTGTTTTTGCACCTTTTTTGTGCAAAGCGGTGATGTTGGCTGATTTCCAAGCAGATGGCAGTTGACCTTGAGCAAAAGAGAGGGTGAAGAGAACAGAGAGAGGGTGAGATAGAGCAGCAGAGCAGGATTTTAGGACCCGTGGGCTGATGCCGTCGGGTCCAGTTGCAGAATCAGAGTCGAGGGTTGACAGAACCTTTGACAGTCGAGGGTTGACAGAACTTTCAATCTTCACGTTTATTTTATAACTAGCCGAAACCCGTGGAACATCCACGGAAGGGAGGATGTGGTGTATGGATAGAGTGTACCATTATGGATGGCATAGGGGATTTGCTTGTCCGAGTAAGAGTTAGGAAGAAAGATGAGAATGAAGAGTGCGTATATGAACAACGATCGCCGACACCGGCACAAATGCATGCTCTGGATTGTCCACTCAGTGGACGGCTTGCTTTCGCCTTCGCCTGTCCAATCAGCAGACGGCTTGCTTCGCCTTCGCCCAGCAGACGCCAATATGTTGGCGTCGTAAGATGGCGTCGTATCGGCAGTTAATCGGATGCTTTTGGGCCCCAACGTCGGCTAATTCAGATTTTTCGAGTATGGCTGTATGTGATAAACAAAGAGCGAGGTTCGTAGATCGTAAATCCATTAGTGCCGTGGGCATCGGGTCACTGGGTGCGGCGTAAAAGGGATAACAAAGTCGAGTCCTTACGCTATTATTATATAGACTAGCCGAAACCCGTGGAACATCCACGAAAGGGAGGATGTGGTGTATGGATAGAGTGTACCATTATGGATGGCATAGGGGATTTGCTTGTCCGAGTAAGAGTTAGGAAGAAAGATGAGAATGAAGAGTGCGTATATGAACAACGATCGCCGACACCGGCACAAATGCATGCTCTGGATTGTCCACTCAGTGGACGGCTTGCTTTCGCCTTCGCCTGTCCAATCAGCGGACGGCTTGCTTCGCCTTTGCCCAGCAGACGCCAACACGATGGCGTCGTAAGATGGCGTCGTATCGGCAGTTAATCGGATGCTTTTGGGCCCCAACGTCAGCTAATTCAGATTTTTCGAGTATATCTGTACGTGCTAAACAAAGAGCGTGGTTCGTAGATCGTAAATCCATTAGTGCCGTGGGCATCGGGTCACTGGGTGCGGCGTAAAAGGGATAACAAAGTCGAGTCCTTATGCTATTATTATATAGATTGTTGGAAAATTTTTAGTTTATTGGATGTATTAATAATTTCCCTTTTCTTTAATGTATGTATTAGTAACACCTGGTTGTGGCCTAATGGTTTGGGCAGAGGGCTTGGGGTCCTAAGGTCCTGAGTGCGAATCCCGTTCAGCTGTTGAATTAATACCAGGTGGGGTTGACTCAGCCTGTCATCCATCCATGGTCGGCAAAATGAGCACCAGGGTGTACTGGGTCCTCTCTCGAGGTTGGTGGCAGGATTTGCACTCCAGCCGCAGTAAAAACACCTCATTCTGTAGCACATACAGTGGTGTGTGTTGGGATGGTGCTGAGCAGTCGTCCAAGGACGCAGTGACGTGCTGAACCAGCGTATGCACACACGCACACACACACACACACACACACACACACACACACACACACACACATATATATATATACACATACACACACACACACACATATATAGATATATATACACACACACATACATGTATTTAGTCCATGAGCTACTTGGCCAAATTGTGACAATTGCTACCATGAGAGGGCACCAGACCTTTTTGTTATTTTCTGTTAGCTATATGTATCTGTAACACAAAACAACATGATGGACATTTCTGGAGAGTAGCGTAATGTCTGTAGAGCTAAAAATGTGAGATAGGGGTCGCAAAACAGAAAAAATCCTCAAACGAGTATGTTTAAAGGTACAACTTTATCAAACCAATCTAAATTGTTTCCGCGACTCGTGGTACATCGTGATATAAGGTTACACAAACTACAACATGTTAAAACTCAACTTAACATAGATTTTGAAGTTGTCTCAGAGTTTAACCATATTGTAGCTCATTATATTTTGAGCCAAACAGACACAACAATTTTCTTTCTTGCCCCTTTCATATGCACCATTTCCTCACATACATGACTCCAATTCAGAAGACAAACTAATGATGATTACACGCTAAAATGTATTACTATTGTTGCCTTCAGTAAATACAAAATATCCAAGTACTAAAGAATAAAATTGACATCTTGACAAACAAAATCATATAGTATTCAAGTATTTTTTGTTGGAAAGTCATTTGTATGTAGGCCTGTTTTCAGACATAATACTTCATAGTAACACATGCTCCGAATATAAAATGCTCTTCCAGCATAAATCCATGAATCAGACAATAACAAACATTACATACATATACAGTTGTACATCCACTCATTTATTCATCATCACTATCCGAATTGTCCAAATCGATGAAGTCATCATTTACATCGTCGTCCTTCATGTTGTCACATGTTTCCAGCCTGCAGGCATCCATACATTTCAAGCCTTTCACCATGCACTGGCACGATTGCAACTGGCAGATTCGTTTGCACTTGCATGAAAGGAACCCCAAGACCGCATCGGGTGCTATGGGACCAGTCATCCAGTTGACTATGAGCTGTCTCTCGTCGTCCAGGGTCCACCCATTACTGTCAACAGGACTCTGTATGCTGGCTTGCTGGTCAGGGATCTCTGCCAAATGGCTGCTTGGTAGTTTGCCCTCACAGCATGCATCTTTAGGGAATCCATGCATGGAGGCAACTGTGAAGAGTCTACGTTTCCGTTCTTGATTCTAAACAAGTGAATCCTCTTGGATTGCGCTGAGGTTCGGGCATGGAATTTCGAGCCTCGATCATGGTTCGAGCCTCGATCTTGTATACAAAAATAATAATAATAAGAACCTTGGGCCGAATCTCGCGCTTCACCAGTGCGCGTGCGCGAATTTACGTCACGTCGGCAGCGAGAAGGGGTTCCCCAACACGAACCAATCAGGAACTGCCACGTCACACTTATATGATCTCAGAATTCCTGTGACAGGAATTCGCGTTACACTGGCTGGAAGTCATTCGCTAGAGGCGCTTCCTCAGCGCTAATAATTGGTAACGCATTTCATTGACGTGTGCGATGTCTGTCTGTGCCACGTAAAGACGACAGGTGAACATCTCCAGATACGCCAGTAATTCTGCAGACAATGTCCAATCTTGCCCCAGTTTTGTGAAAGCTGCTTGGAACTGGACATTCTCCTTCAGAATTGTTCAGCTGTATCGCTCATTCTTGCTAATAACCAGATGATGTTTTTCTCCTGTGTGCTTTTCAGTTCTGGAGCATGGTTGATTGCAACAGGCCTAGTTGATGGTGGACCTTCTCTTAGCCCTGCATTATATTCGGGTGCATCAAGTGCTACTGGAGTTATGCTCCGGCCTTTCTTGCTGACAACAGGCACTTCTTTCTCAGGCAATCTGGCAGTGGAAACCTGTGGTTCAACAATGATGCCGTTCACCCTGTGGGATGTTCCTTCACCACTCAGTGTTTCCTCTAGTCCAGGGGTCGGCAACCTTAGGCACGCGTGCCACCATTGGCACGCGGCAGCATAATCATTGGCACACTGGCGAAAGCAGTGCCCTCTCCGCTGCATGCCAAATCTCCTCCTGAACAGCCATTGGCTGTTGCGCGTGTTGCACGATAACAGTATTCCGGTGTGATAGTGCAAGGTGATGAGGTAGATGGATCAGAGCAGAGTCACCATTCCAATTCCAAATTCTTTTACTGGAATAATAATCAAAGGTGCACAACATGAGATGCCGGCCTGGCGCATTCAAACACAATATTCACGGCAACCGGATGTGCTGTAAGAACAGTGGTGTTGTTCACAGCAGATGGTCCAAGGCTGCATCTCCACTCATTATTATTATTCGGACTGGTTTCTGAGTTTTAATATTAATCTCATCATTATTCTGAATTGTATAATAATCGCAGATATAAAACAGGAGATACAGGCTTGGAGCCTTCCGATATGCCGTTAGTTCGTGGCAACCTGAGGTGGTGTAAGAGCGATTGTGTGTTAACACCCGGTGGTCAGCGGCTGCATCTCCGCTCTTTGTTATCATTCAGGCTGCCTTCTGCGTTTTAATATTAATCTCGTCATTATTTTGAGTTTTTTTATGGGGTGGTAGTAATGAAAATGGGGGTAGTAGTTTTTCTCGTAACACGCGGCCTGTCTTATTTAGTTTGATTGACGGTACGGCCTCCCGCTCACATTTCCCACAGGAATTGCAGTGAAGCGGTTCAGGTTCGGTCGATGATGGCAACCCCGCTAGCTAAGAAAGCTGAAGTAAAGGTTCGGGCATTCCAGCCCTCATGGACAGAAGAGTGGGGTTTTGTTTTTCAGAAGGACCGTGCTGTGTGTACTTTATGTTTTGAAAATGTTTGTCGAACGTCGAGTGTTATGCGCCATTTTGAGACAAAGCACGAGAAAACTTTCAAAGATCAGGCAGACAAGGCAGAATCCATCAAACGTGCCATGTCCAGGTATAGGAAGCAAGCCAACACCCTCAAAATCTTTGCCATTGCTAAAAACCATGCGACTGAAGCAAGCTATCGCATTGCTCATTGCATTGTGAAACGCGGAAAACCATTCACGGATGGCGAATATATTAAGGAGGCTTTTCTCTGTAGCTCAGAGGTTCTGTTTGAAGGCTTACCAAACAAAGAGACAATCAAATCAAGAATAAAAGATATTCCCATGCCAGCTAGAAGTGTTGAGCGGCGCATCAAAGAAATGTCAGAAAATGTCAGCGTGCACCAAATAGCTGGGTTAAAAGATGCTGTGGTATTTAGCATTGCACTTGATGAGAGCGTGGACGTGAATGACATACCACGTTTGGCAGTCATGGCAAGATACTGTGATTCGACTGTAAGAGAGGAACTCTGCTGCTTAAAGCCAATGTCGGACACAACAAAAGGTGAAGACATAGCCAAGGTGTTTATGGAACATTTTGAGGAGCGATGGATTGACATCAGGAAGATTATTGAAGTGACAACAGATGGCGCCCCCGCCATGGTCGGGAAACAGAGGGGAGCTGTCAGATTAATTGAGGAAAAAGTCGGTCACACCATCATGAAACTCCACTGCATAATACACCGAAAAACTCTGTGCAAAGATGTCAAATTCAGATCTTAATAAGGTTATGGCTATGGTAGTAAAGGTTATTAACTTCATAGTCAAGCGATCTGCTCTGACACACCGACAGTTCCAGTCCCTGCTCGAGGAAATGAACTGCACATACAAAGATATCCCTCTCCACTTAGCGGTTAGGTGGCTAGGCTGCGGAAAAGTTTTGGAGTGGTTTGTCAGCTGCTTTGATGCCATCAAGGCCTTCCTGGCTGAATAGGGCCAAAACTACCCAGAACTCGAGGACGAGAAGTGGGTTGTGAAACTTATGTTTCTCATGGATATTACGGGACACCTCAACGAGCTCAATCTCCGACTGCAAGGTGCAGGGCAAACTGTTTTGGACATGTTTGACACATGGACGGCTTTTGTCGGCAAGCTAGCAATCTTTTCAAGCGATGTTGCTACCTCCACTTTCCGCTACTTCAGACACGTAAGAGAGCTGTCCTCGCAGCACAGCATCAGCACCGCTGAAATATGCAAATACATGAGCGAGCTTGAGTCGGAGTTCACAACACGATTTTGGGACTTTCAGAAGTATGGACCCATGTTCTCTTTCTTGATCAAGCCAGACAGCTTTGATGGACACGAATTGGATTTATCTCTGATAGACTGGTTGGATACACAGGACATGGAAATGCAGCTGATTGAGCCGAAGAGTTCAACACTGTGGGTGACTAAGTTTGCAGCGCTACGGAAACGACTAGAAACCACGGCAGTGCAAGATCACGGAACCTGCATCTTCACCTGCTGGACATCCGTGCCAAAGAAGTTCAGCTGTCTCCGGAACGTTGCACTGGCTTTGCTGTCAGTCTTCGGGTCAACGTACCTCTGTGAGCAGATATTCTCACACATGAAGAACGTGCTCAGCCCCTCCCGCAGTCGTTTGACAACCGACCACTCCGAAGCATGTGTGCAACTTAAAGTGACTAACTACGATCCCCAGATAATGGAGCTCAGCAAAGGAAAGCAGGGCCAGGGATCACACTGACTGGTAGGCATCTGTTTATTTGTAGTACACATGGGTTTGCATATGCAGCTGTTTGTCCATCTCTTTTTTCAAACTCAGATGTGGATGTTTTCATGAGGATGGCAGCATTCTTGTATAGTACTGGTATTTCTGTTTGATACACTCTATTCTCCCTTTTTGACATTTGTTTCCAATGCAATACTTTGTAAATGAGTTACTGAAAGCAGTGTTTTGAAATGGGGTCCGTGCATATAATTTGTAACCTCATGGGGGACAAATTTTACAATGATAAAATGATCATTACAATGTCCTGATTATGAGAGATAAATGTTTCTTTAAAATGTTGTTGCCATGCATGTAGCCTATGTGGATGGAATAAAATTCCATGTCTGTTGGAAATATTTTTTTGATGTGGTGTCATAATTAAACTTAATGTTAAACTTAATGTTGATATGGCACACAAATTAACAAGAACATTTCAAACTGGCACTTCATGTCAAAAAGGTTGCCGACCCCTGCTCTAGTCGATCAATATTGTCGAATGCCAAAGCAGTAGGGACACAGGGGTGACTGGTTGATGGCAAGATCACTCCCTTGTCAGCTTCCTGTGCCTGTTTTTGGAGACAAAGAGCAGTATCCAGCTCTTCGAGCTTTGAATATGATGTACTGTGTCCCAATCGGTTCAAAACTCGGATAAGTTCCACGTTCCCAGTCAGCGATTTGACTCCCCGTGGCAACAATATGTGCTTGGCAGGAATTGTTGCCACTCCACTTACAGCATGCCCACAATCTTGACCAAGAGAGAGTATCTCCCTCTGGAGTCGTGGTGTTCCTTCTGCCGAGTCGCCCATGAGAAGGTTTTTTAGAAACAAGAGTAACGATTCAGGCAGCTTTACATAATCTGCATTCAGTTCATCAGGTTTTGGAGGCCATGGCATCTTTGGCATGCATTTGATTTGGCCTCTGATGTGGACTGCCGATTGGTTGATGATATGTTTAATGTCGTGTGTG